>NW_026610782.1:0-170172 GCF_029499605.1 Hyla sarda
CGGTACAGTCTATAGAGGATGTGCATAAGTTACAAGATGACTTGGATAGACTAAGTGTCTGGGCCTCCACTTGGCAAATGAGGTTCAATGTGGATAAATGTAAAGTTATGCATCTGGGTACTAATAACCTGCATGCGTCGTATGTCTTAGGGGGGATTAAACTGTCAGAGTCACTGGTAGAGAAGGATCTGGGTGTACTTGTAGATCACAGACTACAGAATAGCATGCAATGTCAGGCTGCTGCTTCCAAAGCCAGCAGGATATTGTCATGTATCAAAAGAGGCATGGACTCAAGGGACAGGGACATAATACTCCCCCTTTATAAAGCATTGGTACGGCCTCACCTGGAATATGCTGTTCAGTTTTGGTCACCTGTCCATAAAAGGGACACTGTGGAGCTGGAAAGGGTGCAGAGACGCGCGACTAAACTAATATGGGGCATGGAACATCTTAGCTATGAGGAGCGATTAAAGGAATTACAATTGTTTAGTCTTGAGAAGAGACGTTTAAGGGGGATATGATAAACGTATATAAGTATATTAATGGCCCATACAAAAAATATGGAGAAAAACTGTTCCAGGTTAAACCCCCCCCCCCCCCCCAAAGGACGAGGGGGCACTCCCTCCGTCTGGAGAAGAAAAGGTTTAGTCTCAAGGGGCGACACGCCTTCTTTACCATAAGAACTGTGAACTTATGGAACAGTCTACCTCAGGAACTGGTCACAGCAGGAAAAATTAACAGCTTTAAAACAGGATTAGATACATTCCTGGAACAAAATAACATTAATGCTTATGAAGAAATATAAAATCCCATCCCTTCCCCAATATCGCGCCACACCCCTACCCTTCAATTCCCTGGTTGAACTTGATGGACATATGTCTTTTTTCGACCGTACTAACTATATAACTATGATATTTTCAAAGGGGTGAGAGTCCAGTTTACATAAAAAATTTCATACCGGAAATCACAGAAATTGTGTTGCAGTTTTACTGTTTTTGGGGGTTTTTTTTCTTTGTTTTTGTGGGAAAAGATGTTATTTAAGTAATTATAAAAAAAAAAAAAAAAAACTATTATTGAAAATGGCATTAAAAAAAATAAATAAATATATATATATAATTATTATTATTATTTTTTTTTTTATTGGTCACTGCACCTGCACTCACATTTAAGCTCAGAAATGTTTTATTTATACAGTTATCATTGGGCACTAGTAACCATGGAATATTTTGTGAGATGTTTCCGCCAGAATTTTCTGTGATGTAAAATTTGGCGCAAAAAAAAAATCCAAAGTGGCTGCAAAAAAAAAATTGGGGGTGCGAAAATGAATTTTCACATATTTTCAAAGCAGCACAAGAGATCTTTGAAAATGTGAGGAGAACATGTGTGCGACATGTGTATGGAGCAGAGCTGAATGTGTGATTATGTATAAGCATGACCACGCACACACTCAACTTGGCTACATACACCTGATCACTCACTCAGCTCTGCTGCATTTACAAAATCACACACTCAGCTCTACTACATATACACAATCACACACTCGGCTCTGCTACATAGACACAATCACACATATACATTGGGGGAAATTTATCATTGTTGTAGGTACATGTTTTTTGTAGATTGTTTTGGTTGGTCTAAATTTGGTGCAATTGCAAGGCACATGATAAATTTTGTGCAAAGTTCTAAATCTCCACACAGAGTACACCTGAGCTGCACCTCACAGGAAAAGTGGACATAGGGATTTTGTTCTATTGCTTTGAGGCTTGGATTCCATTGAGGTTTTTTGTTCACCAGCAAAAACGCCAGAAGAACGGTCACAGCTTTTTCCTGCATTTTTTCAGTTTTTCTTGTGTTCTTTTTCTTGCGTTTTTGCTGGTGTGTGGTAACAATCATTTTTGGATCCTGTGGCAATTTTTTTTACTGCCTTCAGGTACCACTCCATGGGTCAGATGCAGAGGGCCCAGTCCAGAGTGTAAGGAGGTGAGGAGTGATATATAGCGTATACAGGGTGCAGAGCATCACTACTTACCTACGCCAGCTGTATAGCATACTGGGGTACATAGTGTACCCATCAGGGATGTGGAAATCCTATCGCCCGACGCCCGGGACAAGTAGTTTTGGGCGCCGGGCAGGTGAATTGTTCATAGATTTAGCCCTGTATCGGGCGAGCAGGGACAGACAGACTTCCCCCTTATTTTTCTTTAATGTCGGTGTAAGGCGCAGGAGCCGATGGAAGTCTCACACCGGCACTCAGAGTGTATGGAGGGGGCGGTGGCCTCCAGCTGACATAGAGTCCACTTATCTCCCCTCCCGGAGGATGGACGGAGCTCAGAAGACACAGCAGGGTGAGAGAAAGGATGTAGACAGCTCCGTGCACAGCTCTATCCCTCCCCCTCCCGCTGATCTGTCTCCCCAGGACCTAATCCACCACGGGGAGGTTGCTAGTTTGCACGGGGAAAACACAGAGCAGGGGGGAGGGGGAGGACGGAAATCTCACCTCACACCGGCGGTGACTACAGCTCTGATGTCCACTCATGGCCGGATCAGGTGAGGAGGCCGAGAATGCAGGCGGCGGCAGGAAGGGTGGTTGTATATGTATGGTGTGAGTGTATGTGTGATGTGTGTATGTAATGTATGATGGGGGGGCAGCGGCAGGTGTATGTATGATGTGTGCATATGTATGGTGTATATCAGTGTTACCCAACCAGGGTTCCTCCAGCTGTTGCAAAACTACAACTCCCAGCATGCCCTGGGCATGCTGGGAGTTGTAGTTTTGCAACAGCTGGAGGGACCCTGGTTGGGAAACACTGGTGTATATGTATGGTGTGAGTGTATGTGTGATGTGTGTATGATGTCTGTCTGTGTGTGATGTGTATGTAATGTGTGATGTGTGTATGGTGTATATGTATGGTGTGAGTGTATGTGTGATGTGTGTATGATGTCTGTCTGTGTGTGATGTGTATGTAATGTATAATGTGTGTATGGTGTATATATATGGTGTGAGTGTATGTGTGATGTGTGTATGATGTCTGTCTGTGTGTGATGTGTATGTAATGTGTGATGTGTGTATGGTGTATATGTATGGTGTGAGTGTATGTGTGATGTGTGTATGATGTCTGTCTGTGTGTGATGTGTATGTAATGTATAATGTGTGTATGATGTCTGTTTGTGATGTGTATGTAATGTGTGTATGATGTCTGTCTGTGTGATGTGTATGTAATGTAATGTATGATATGTGGGGGGGCAGCAGCAGCAGGCCTATGTATGATGTGTGCATATGTATGGTGTATATGTATGGTGTGAGTGTATGTGTGATGTGTGTATGATGTCTGTCTGTGATGTATGTGTGATGTGTGTATGATGTCTGTCTGTGTGTGATGTGTATGTAATGTATAATGTGTGTATGATGTCTGTTTGTGATGTGTATGTAATGTGTGTATGATGTCTGTCTGTGTGATGTGTATGTAATGTAATGTATGATATGTGGGGGGGCAGCAGCAGCAGGCCTATGTATGATGTGTGCATATGTATGGTGTATATGTATGGTGTGAGTGTATGTGTGTATGTAATGTATGATGTGGGGGGGGGGGGCAGTGGCGGGGGTTGTGTATGGGGATATGGGGGCAGTGGCTGGTTTATGTATGATATGTGTATGCATGAATGTTTTGTATAGGAGCGGACTGTCACGTCGGGCATTAGGGCAGTTGTGCCATCTAATTTTATTTATTTTCAGTGGCACCCGCACTATATTGCACCCCCAGAATCCCGCCCCCTTCATACTCACCCGTCAACCAAGAGCCCCACGGATGCACACAAACACGCCCGAACCAAAACTACAACTCCCAGCATGTTACACCATAACCTAAACTGTAGAACTATAAAGTGTAACATGCTGGGAGTTGTAGTTTTGGTTCGGGTCAGCTGCAGAGCCATAGGCTGCATCAGGGCATGCTGGGTGTTGTAGTTACTAACTGCAATTCCCATTATTCCTTGACACAGCCTATGGCTCTGCAGCTGACACAAACCAAAACTACAACTCCCAGCATGTCCTACAATAACCTTAACTGTCCTACTATACAGTGGAACATGCTGCAACACCCACACAACCATAGGCTGTATCAGGGCATGCTGGGAGTTGTAGTTATCTAGTAATTAAATGCAACTTCCAGCATTTTCTGACACAAAATGCACCACATAAACTGGAGAAGCAGAACCCCCCCCCCAGTAACACATAAGTCCCTATTGAGACTGAAAAATAGTGATTAAAATATTTTAAAAAGTGCGTATATATGTGAATAAGCCCCTTTCCTAATAAGTTTCCAATTTTCTTTAAATAAAAATAATGTAGAAAAATAAACATAAGTGATATCGCTGCATGTGGAAATGTCCAGACTATTAAAATATAATGTTAATTAAACCGTATGGTGAACGGTGTAAATGTAAAGAATAGTCCAGAATTGCTCATTTTTGGTCACTTCATGTGAGAAATTTTTTATAAGGTGATCAAAAAGTTACATCTAGACTTATCTGGTCTTGTCTCGGGTGTAAGAGGCGCTACAGCTCTCCCGCCACTAATAGTCTGACATACTGCGATCACCTATTAACCCATTAGATCACCGCTGTCAGCAGTGTCTAAAGGATCTTATATCCATCCCTGGTGGTCTAGTGGGGGGGATCAGACTATTTTGGTTGAAATTATTTTATGAATCGGGACAAGTGGATTTTCCTGAGGGACAAGTAGATTGTGTTCCGCTTTAGTCCCTTGGACAAGTAGTTTTTTTTTAATTTCCACACCCCTGACCCATGCAGTGGCGGATCCAGGGGGGGGGGGGGGTACAACGGGGCAATTATCCCCCCCCCCCCCCCCCCCCCCCGAGATTGCTGCCCCCTAGAATGGTGGGGTGGTGGGGTGACACCCTGTCCCAGCGCTCATCCCTGTCACAAGCTATATTTGTATACTCAGTCTGCAGTGCAGAGGGAGCGTGCACACAGCGTGTCTGTGGAGTTATCGGCACTTACTCGGCTTCTCTTCCCCCTGATTGGCAGCTTTCCACTGCTCTGCTTGGGTCATGTGACACCAAAACATCACATGACCCCAGCAAGCAGGAAGTGTCTGGAGGATACAGGAGCCCAGCAGTGTTCTAAGGCAGGTAAGATAAACTACCCCCCACCATCCATGCCCACCCTTTTCCAGCATCATCCCTCCCCCTTCCCAGCACAATCCCTGCTCACCCCCCCCCCTTTCTCACCAGAGGTGCCCCCAGCTTTTGCAAAACTACAACTCCTAGCATGCTGGGAGTTGTAGTTTTGCAACAGCTGGAGGGTTGGGAAACACTGACATAAATAAGTGTTTCCCAACCAAGGTGTCTCCAAAGCAAAGCTACAATGCTGTCCAGGCATGCTGGGATTGTAGTTTTGTAACAGCTGGAGGCACTCTGATTATGAAACATTTATCTATGTCCTATATCAGGGGTACTGAACTGGCAGACCACGGTCCAGATCCGGACTGCGTCCCCCAGTCATTCGGACCATCCGCTGGATCTCCCCTTATTCATTTGTAGCTGTGTCTTTAAGACGCCAATACAAGTGAATAGCCGCGGCCCGGTGCGAGGGAGCGATGTGTCCCTGCCCTGCGCTTCTCCTATGATGCAGGTAGCACCATTAGCTGCCTGCATCATCTGCTCTGGCCAGGCCTGACTAGAAGAGGCCAGAGCAGCGGAGCAGTGCGGGACCTGGGACGGCGATTCTAAGCTCTCAGGTAAAAATTTGTGTTCCCCCATCTGTGACTCTCCAGTTATTGTAGAACTACAGCTACCATGATGACCTTTTGTCTGTGCATGATGGGAGTTGTAGTTTTACAACAGATGGAGAGTTACAGTGGCAAAGTTCATATGGGGGCACAGTGGCATTAATTCTGGGGCACAGTGGCATCATTAATTTTGTGGAACACAGTGGCATCTCTAATTCTGTGGGTATAGTGGCATCCTTAATTCTGTGGGCACAGTTGCATCATAAATTCTGTGGGCACAGTGGCATCATAAATTCTGTGGTCACAGTGGCATCCTTAATTTTGTGGGACACAGTAGCATCCTTAATTCTGTGGGTATAGTGGCATCATAAATTCTGTGGGCACAGTGGCATCATAAATTCTGTGGGCACAGTGGCATCATAAATTCTGTGGTCGCAGTGGCATCCTTAATTTTGTGGGACACAGTGGCATCCTTAATTCTGTAGGCACAGTGGCATCATTACTTCTGGAGGCACAGTGGCATCATCATTTCTGTGGGTACTGTGGCATAATTAATTCTGTGGTCACAGTGGCATCATTAATTCTGGGGATAGAGTTGTGTCATTAATTCTGTGGGTACAGTGGCATCATTAATTCTGTGGGTACAGTGGCATCACTTATTCGGTGATCACAGTGGCATCACTTATTCTGTGGTCCCAGTGGCATCATTAATTCTGTAGGCACAGTGGCATCATTAATTCTGTGGGGCACAGTGGCATCATTAATTCTGGGGATACAGTTGTGTCATTATTTCTGTGGGACACAGTGGCATCATTAATTCTGTGGGACACAGTGGCATCATTAATTCTGTGGGTACAGTGGCATCATTAATTCTGTGGGTACAGTGGCATCATTAATTCTGTGGTCACAGTGGCATCATTAATTCTGTGGTCACTGGCATCATTAATTCTGGGGTCACAGTGGCATCATTCATTCTACATGCACAGTGGCTTCATTTCATTGTTTTAGTCAGCCTTAGAGCATAGCATCTGCAAGTAATGTTGCAGGGGAATAGTGTGTGGCAGTAATATAACGGGCCCAGTGAGTGGCAGAATTATTTTCAGGGGCACAGTGAATGGCAGTATTATTTTAAGGGGCACAGTGGGTAGCAGTAATATACCAGGGGCACAGTGGGTGGCAGGTTTATATTCAGGGCAAAGTATGTGGTAGTATATTCAGGGATACAGTGTGTGGCAGTAGTATATTCAGGGGTACAGTGTGTGCCAGTATTCGGGGGTACAGTGTGTGGCAGTATTATATTCAGGGGCCCAGTGTGTGGCAGTAATATACCAGAGTTACAGTGTGTGGCAGTATTATATTCAGGGGCCCAGTGTGTGGCAGTAATATATTCAGGGGGTACAGTGGGTGGCAATATTATATTCAGGGAGTACAGTGTGTGGCAGTATTATATTCAGGGGCCCAGTGTGTGGCAGTATTATATTCAGGGGTACAGTGTGTGGCAGTAATATACCAGAGGCACAGTGTGTGGCAGTATTATATTCAGGGGCCCAGTGTGTGGCTGTAATATATTCAGGGGCCCAGTGTGTGGCAGTAATATATTCAGGGGGTACAGTGTGTGGCAATATTATATTCAGGGGCCCAGTGTGTGGCAGTATTATATTCAGGGGTACAGTGTGTGGCAGTATTAAATTCAGGGTATACAGTGTGTGGCAGTATTATATTCAGGGGCCCAGTGTGTGGCAGTATTATATTCAGGGGCCCAGTGTGTGGCAGTATTATATCCAGTGGTTACAGTGTGCAGCAGTATTCAGGTTATACATCCTCCACACTTCAGTTGTTAGTTTGCTATTGCCTTCATGGCGCTGAGGCCGCTAGGTGTGCACCAAGCATTAGCATACAGCTTGGACCTTTACCGGATGGCAGACCTGGATAAGCGGACCCTCACTAAAAATAGGTGAGAACCCCTGGTCTATATATATTCCCTATCTATCTATGTCAGAGTTTCCCAACCATGGTGCCTATAGCTGTTGCAAAACTACAACTCCCAGCATGTTGGGGTGACACCATTTTCTA
Organism: Hyla sarda; assembly: GCF_029499605.1. NCBI lineage: Eukaryota > Metazoa > Chordata > Amphibia > Anura > Hylidae > Hyla > Hyla sarda. The sequence continues at coordinate 7,823 of NW_026610782.1, forward strand.
CCGCAACGGGTGACACAAACCCTAGCAACGCCACTGGCTGTGAGTACACAGCGTGTGAGCTGCGGGGTCGCGATCCACTGCAGGCCGGCGCGATGACGTCACATCATCGCGCCGGCACCCGGAAATCCCGTCCCCGCGGCCAGCATACTGTAAGTACTAAGAGTATGCTCAGGGCCCAGGGGATTTGGGGGACAGAATATGTGCCACTGTTAAGGGCACTATATCGTACAGGAGGAGGGGGGAGGGGGATTAAAAAACTTTGGGGAATTTTTTATGTGAGGGGCTGCAAGGCAAAGCACTGGGGGCACTATATGTGAAGAGCACATGACAGGGGGGCCCCCTGTGCTGTGCCCCTCACATATAATGCCCCCTGTGCTGTTCCCACACATATAAATGATATGTGTGGGGGGCACAGCACAGGGGGTATTATATGTGAGGGGCACAGCACAGGGGGCATTATATGTATGGGGCACAGCACAGGGGGCATTATGATATAATTCCCCCTGTGCTGTGCCCCACACATATAATGCCCCCTGTTCTGTGCCCACACATATAATGCCCCCATCATGCGCCCCTCATATACAATGCCCCCATCCTGTGCCCCTCATATATAATGCCCCCATCCTGTGCCCCTCACATATAATGCGCCATCATGCACCCCTCACATATAATGCCCCCTGTGCTGTGCCCCTCACATATAATGCTCCTGTCATGTGCCCCAAACATATAATGCCCCCTGTGCTGTGCCCCTCACATATAATGCCCCCTGAGGGGACAGGGCAGGGGGCATTATATGTGAAGGGTGCATGACAGGGGCATTATATGTGAAGGGCACAGCATGGGGCATTATATGTGAGGGGCGCATAATGGGGGCATTATATGTGAGGGGTGCATGATGGGGGCATTATATGTGAGGGGTGCATGATGGGGGCATTATATATGAGGGGCACATGATCGGGGCATTATATGTGAGGGGCAAAGAACGGGGGCATTATATGTGAAGGGCACAGCATGGGGCATTATATGTGAGGGGCGCATAATGGGGGCATTATATGTGAGGGGTGCATGATGGGGGCATTATATGTGAGGGGTGCATGATGGGGGCATTATATATGAGGGGCACATGATCGGGGCATTATATGTGAGGGGCAAAGAACGGGGGCATTATATGTGAAGGGCACAGCACAGGGGGCCTTATATGTGTGGTACATATAACAGGAGCATTATTTGTGAGGGGCACAGCACGGGGGGCATTATATGTGAGGGGAACAGCAAAGGGGACATTATATGTGAGGGGCACAGCACGGGGGGCATTATATGTGAGGGGCACATGATGGGGGCATTATATGTGAGCGCATGATGGGGGAATTATATGTGAAGGGCACAGCACAGGGGGCAATATATGTTAGGGGCACAGGGCATTATTATGTGGGGGGGAACAGGACGGTTCATAATTATTATATGTAGGGGCACAAGATGGGGCATTATTACTATATGTGAAGGCACAGAGTGTTCTGCATTTCAGAAATATATTGTAGATTATGAGGATTTTCTGGGGTGGTACATTTTTTTTTATGGGCAACAATACATTAGGGTATTTTATTCAGAGGGTGCACTGCACAGCAAGTTATATTCAGAGAGTGCAGTGTGTGGTAGTATTATATTCAGAGAGTGCAATGTGTGGTAGTATTATATTCAGAGAGCACAGTGTGTCGTAGTATTATATTCAGAGGTTACAGTGTGTGGTAGTATTATATTCAGAGAGTGCAGTGTGGTAGTATTATATTCAGAGGTTACAGTGTGTGGTAGTATTATATTCAGAGGTTACAGTGTGTGGTAGTATTATATTCAGAGGGTGCAGTGTGTGGTAGTATTATATTCAGAGGGTACAGTGTGTGGTAGTATTATATTCAGAGAGTGCAGTGTGTGGTAGTATTATATTCAGAGAGTGCAGTGTGTGGTAGTATTATATTCAGAGAGTGCAGTGTGTGGTAGTATTATATTCAGAGAGTGCAGTGTGTGGTAGTATTATATTCAGAGAGTGCAGTGTGTGGTAGTATTAAATTTAGAGGGCACAGTGTGTGGTAGTATTATATTCAGAGGGTGCAGTGTATGATAGTATTATATTCAGAGGGTACGGTGTGTGGCGTTATTATATTCAGAGGGTACAGTGTGTTGTTTGTTCAGGGGATACAGTGTGTCAGAATTATATTCAGAAGGTATGTGCCAGTATTATATTCGAAGAATACAGTGTCTGGCAGGTTTATAATTATTATTTTCATATAGAGGATCAGAATCGTAGTGAGGAGCTATCTGGGCGTCAAGTTCTGCAAAGATTTTGCTGGAACAAGTCCCGGTGGTATGTACATCTGAATTAGATAAGAGAAGACTATAGAGAAGACGTCACCTGTAGTCACTGATATCATTCTGTATCCTCCTGTGTGTGTCCCATCAGAGCTGGAGTCACTTGTAAGTTCTGCAGTAATGATGGGTAAAACAACAACTCCCAGCATCCCCTTACCACTACTTAGGTCATACTGGGAGCTGTAGTTTTAAATGGTAAAAACCTCTTTAGCACTTTCCCATTCTGTGGCAATTGGTATATTTGATTATTATTCTGACATATGAACATGGCCTAAGTCTTAAACAAGGTTAGGACTGTATGATACATTTAATAATATTGTAAGTTCCGTAATCTTATTTTCTGTCCGCCAACACAAAATACTCTAATAGTGCCCCTCCCGAGACTCGACTCTGGATCCGCCCCTGTCACAGGGGTGTACTCAACGATTTCCCCAGGTTTTAGAGAGTGCTTTTCAGGAGGCAGATAGTGTCTTTGCACCGCCCTCCGGTTCACAAAGAGGGTGCCTCCGTGGTGACAGTCCATTATAGTGCCGCAGCCCCTGATGCGGTCAAACTTGATGACTGTAGCTCTCCTGCGCTCAAGGGGAGGCTCGCCTTCCTTAGGTTGCTCGAGCCTGCGAATGTAGTATGACTCTAGCTGTTTGGTATCTTGCTGCTGCCGTTCCCTCTCCTCAAACGATAGCCGCCTCGGCCCGTAGCGCTCTAGCCTCTCCGCCCTCATCTGCTCTAGTATGGCAGCCACTTCGGCATCTCTTTGGGCTTTTTCTGACCGGGCCGGAGGAATGGGAGGCAGGGATTTCCCAGGCAATGGAAGGATATTTTCCCACTTATACTTGATGATGGCTGGCTCATCCCCGAACAACCATCTAGGGAGCGGGGGTGATGGTGGGCGCTCGGCCGACTGAGGGGCTGACTGGTCTTGGGCGGCCGTGGCCTGTGGAGGTGGTGGGACCTTTGCCTCGGGGCTGGCTTCAGGGCTATTAGAAGAGGGAGTGGAGAAATCAGCTTCCGCTGGGGTACTCAATCCCGACTCCGTCGGGATTTCTGCCCACGGGCCCCAGGTGCGGTGATGGGGCGACAACCTCACAGGCGACGGGTCTCTGGAACTCCCGAGCGGCGTTGCGGCCCACTCGCCGTCATCCTCCGGCAACGGCACTTGGCAGTAGGCCTCGTTGGCCCCGAGGGACAGTCGCTGCAACTTCTCCGCCAGCTCCCGAAACATCTCCGATGCCGCCGTGGCAATCTTCCGACCCTCGGACTCCATCCTGGAACTCTCAGCACACATGTCGCTCTTGGTCTCCGCCATCTTTGCTCTCCTCTGTAGTACTTCCTGCAGACTGAAGAGGCCGCTGTATGCCTCCCCTTTTATGAAGGTCTCCACCAAAATGGCCGCCAGGCGGAAGTGCGTCATCAGCTGCGCCTGGGACCGGAAGTTGCACAGCAGCGTATCCTCTTCATCCAACCCCTTGGCAACAGGGGCTGGACTTCTTCCGTTCCACTTGGCTCTGGACACAACCACACTATTTCCCCGCCCAGGGGCGGGGCGAAGACTTCGGCGGGAGTCCTTGGCGCTCTTTTCCAGAAGCTCTTTAACTCTTTCAGGTACTGGGAAGTTTTTGGCGCGAAGCATCATTTCTGTCTTTCCTTTACACATGGCGGTTCTTTGACTTTAGAGAACACTTCTCGTGACTAATAATGCAATAAACTTCACCTTCCCCACCACTTGTATTTGCACCTCGGCAGACAATTTGTTTTCTATGACACAGTCCCGTACACAGTTCAGACTTGGGGGAAGGACTTGATTTAGTGCCTGAATAGTTAAGGCGTACACCTGAATCCTGTTCGTGATGCCAAAAACGTGTGGTAACCACGAGTGAAACCCGCGACCGCCACTACGCTGGGGTTAGCTACTTGGTTCTTGGTGGGGTGGGGGGGTTTATGAACCCAGGGTCAGATGGTATTAACCCTTAATGTCGCGTGACGCCACTGTAGTCTTGGTATCTCCCGGGGTACTACAGGTCCGGGGAACTCCGTCTCCCCACAGGCTAGCAAGGAAAGAATTGACTCCACACTAGGTTGCAGTTTAACGGAGGCTTTACTAACTTGAAGATAGGTGGTACAATCTCCACAGCGCTCAACCAAAGTCTCCCAAAGGTTTAACAGACAGTCTCTAGAGGACCACACAGCTTGCAGTGCCTGGACTTGATATTGCATATATGCTTGGCTCTTACGGCCGGACTAGGAGTTTTAGCTATATTAGGCTTGAGATTAAAGTCACTTACTGAAGTGTCGGTAGATTTGTGGCTTTTCGCCGGAAGATAAAGAATTGTCCTTTAGGAATTCTCTGATCAAAGCTGAAGTAAAGGCTTAATATTAGTTGGGGTTACTTCATGCTTTTCTTATCTCTCTCTCATCTTTGCTCTCACTCCTCTGCGGATTCTTCACTCTGAACTCCACTCTGTGCTCTGAACTGAATGAATTGCTTTACTCCTCCTCTATTCCTCTCACAGGAAATGCCACCCTTTATAAGGGAAGGCTGAACTAAAGCCCATTGGCCAGGCAGCTGTGGATCATAGAGTTGTCTGTATCCCCTTTAGGATTTACAATAAAGTTACATACAAGTAATAACATAATATAACACCTGTGGCAGTGTGGCAAGGAAAGGGTGTATTTCCTTGGCTCGCCCTGCAGAAGCTCTCACCTGCTTCTTAAGTAATGAGGCAGGAGGGAAAGGAGGTGTGTATATGAGATGGAGACTCAGTCTAATGTGGGCTCTTCCTAGGAGACAGCATGTGGGCTGTAGGGAAGAGACAGAGCCTGCTGAGGAGTACACAGCCCGAGCTATGAGGGGCTCAAAGAGAGTGACATTGTGAGTAGAAGGTTGCAGGGGACATATGTTTAACCGGCTGAGGGAAGCTCAGCGGTTGTTAGTCAGGACAAGCTGATCTGTTTAGTCAGTGACCAGACGGTCTAGGATTTTGTATTGTTCCTGCTTTTTGTTTATTTCTTTCCCTGCAACCTGTCTAATAAAACTGGCAAGGTGCCAGATTTGCATTATAAGCATTTGTTTGCTGGTTTATTGAGAAGAAACGCATCCTGTGGCGTAGTCCAGGACGATCCCAGAGCTAATCCCCAAGACGGATCGTCACACACCTTACACAAATGTTCAGTCTAGCCCTCAGTCCTCCACTCTCACATACCCTGACTAAGCCTGAGGTTGCTAGGCAACATACTTAAAGCTACAGACACCTAATAACGGATTGCTAAATTATAACAGTGCAAATACAGATTAGAAATGGTTGAGTCCCTGCAGGGGAGCCCCCAGGACACTGGAGGTCTCAATCTGACAGGGCCTAAAATACTACAGAGGAAGTTCTTTTCTTTTAGAATTTCCTTTCTGTCTGACCACAGTGCTCTCTGCTGACACCTCTGTCCATGTCAGGAACTGTCTGGAGCAGAAGCATATTCCAATAGCAAACCTATCCTGCTCTGGACAGTTCCTGACATGGACAGATGTGTCAGCAGAGAGCACTGTGGTCAGACAGAAAGGAAATTCTAAAAGAAAAGAGATACCTCTAGAGCATACAGCAGTTTAAAAGTACTGGAAGGATTAAGATTTTTAAATGGAAGTAATTTACAAATCTGTTAAACTTTCTGGCACCAGTTGATTTAAAAAAAAAATCTAGTTTTCCACTGGAGTACCACTTTAACCTCTTAAGGACCCCGCATCATATCGCGGCGGGCCCGGCGTCATAGTGAAGTCGGAACCCGCCTCTAACAGCGCAGTGCCGCGCGCTATTAACCCTTTAGCCACGCGCTCAAAGCTGAGCCGCGCAGCTAAAAACAAAAGTAAAAGTGCCCGGCTAGCTCAGGGAGCTGTTCGGGATCATCGCGGTATAATGTCGGCATCCCGAACAGCTGTAGCACAGGAGGAGGTCTTCTTACCTTCTCCTGTGCTGTCCGATCGCCGAATGAATGCTTCAAGCCTGAGATCCAGACTTGAGCATCCAATCGCCGAAAACACTGATTGATCCATTCCTATGGAGATGCATCAATCAGTGGTAAAGATCAGTTAATGCAATGTTATAGCCTGCCCTGTAGGAGCTATAATATTGCATAAGAAAAGTGTAAAAAAAAAAAATCATTAACCCTTTCAATTATCCCTTCCCCTAATAAAAGTTTGAATCACCCGGCATTTCCAAGAATAATAAAAACAGTGTAAATAAAAATAAACATATGTGGTATCATCGCGTGCGGAAATGTCCGAATTATAAAAATATACTGCTTTTTAAACCGCACATTCAATGGCGTATGCGCAAAAAAATTCCAAAGTCCAAAATAGCGCATTTTTGATCACTTTTTATACCACAAAAAAGTGAATAAAAAGTGATCAATAAGTCTGATCAGAACAAAAATGATACAGCTAAAAACTTCAGATCACGGCGCAAAAAAAATAGCTCTCATAGCACCCTGAACACAGAAAAATAAAAAAGTTATAGGGGTCAGAAGATGACCATTTTAAACGTATAAATGTTCCTGCATGTAGTCAGGATTTTTTTCTGAAGTGATACAAAATCAAACCTATACAAGTAGGGTATCATTTTAACCGTATGGACCTACAGAATAAAGATAAGGTGTAATTTTTGCCAAAAAATGTACTGCGTAAAAACGGAAGCCCCCAAAACTTACAAAATAGAGGTTTTTTTTCATCAATTTTGTCGCACATTGATTTTTTTTCCCGTTTCACCGTAGATGTTTGGGTAAAATGACTAATGTCATTACAAAGAAGAATTAGTGATGCAAAAAATAAGCCATCATATAGAATTTTAGGTAAAAATTTTAGAGTTATGATTTTTTTAAGTTAAGGAGGAAAAATTGAAAATGAAAAAACGGAAAAAGCCCGGGTCCTTAAGGGGTTAATGGAATGAGTAACCTCGTCTTTACAGAGAATTGCAGTGACCATACAGTGTGAGAAGAAATGGTAAAATATTGTCAGAAGGTTCCTCAGTAAGATTGTAAGAAAGCTCGGCTAACATCTTAAAGGTGTACTCCGGCCCTGAGACATCTTATACCCTATCCAAAGGATAGGGGATATGATGTCTCCCCATGGGGGTCCCGCCGCTGGGGACCCCCGCAATCTTGTATTCGCCACCCACCTGTTTGAGCTGCACACAGCGGTGCCAGCTCACAAACAGCCGGGTGGCGACCACGGGCCAAAGTATGAAGACCACCCCCCCCCCCCCCCGCCTCCGTGTGATGTCACCCCCCGCCCCCCGTATGCAAGTCTATGGAATGGGGGGGTAGAGGAGTGTACATCGGTGACAGAGGGGGGATGGCCAAGGTGGACATGGATGACAGGAGGGACAGAGGGGTGATTAGGGTGGAGGGACAATGGTGACAGATGTAGACTGGGGGGTGGTCAGAGGGGTGGATGGGGGGGGGGGGACATGTGTTGCAGAGGAATGGACAGAGGTGGCCAAGGTGGACATGGATGACAGGATGGTGGACACGGGAGATATGGGGGTGAACAGGGATAACAGGGGAGGACAAGGATGACAAGGGGGATAAAAGAGGGGTGACAAAGGGATAGAGGGGTGAATAGGGGGGTGGACATGTGTTACAGGGGGGTGGACAGGGAGGGGTGGACATGGGTGACAGGGATAGACAGGGGGTGGACATGGATGACAGGGGTGAGGGGGGGGTGGACGGGGTTAAGAAGGGGTAACAGAGGGTACGAAAGGGTACAGTACCTTTTGCCATTTTTCTTCACTACACTGGCACAGTAATCAGGCGCAGCTTCCACCTTCCTCCCCTCTCCGGCAGGGCAGCGACTCAGGGCTCCGACAGGGCACTAACTCACTGGGACGCTGGGGGGGCGGAGGGGGACGCTGGGGCACGGGTCATTACACCGGCACGGTAATCCGGCAGAGCACCGCCAGTGCACTCACTCACTGGGCCGCTGGGGGGGAGGGGGATGCTGGGGCACGGGTCACTACACCGGCACGGTAATCCGGCAGAGCACCGCCAGTGCACTCACTCACTGGGACGCTGGGAATGGGAGGGGGGTGGACGCTGGGGCACGGGTCATTACACCGGCACGGTAATCCGGCAGAGCACCGCCAGTGCACTCACTCACTGGGCCGCTAGGGGGGGAGGGGGATGCTGGGGCACGGGGCACTACACCGGCACGGTAATCCGGCAGAGCACCGCCAGTGCACTCACTCACTGGGCCGCAGGGTGAGAGGAATGCAGGGGGTTGCGATATGTGTGCACGCACAGCAAAGCGCACACATACTTCCCTTCCCCCCTGCGGCGCCATAAATTTCAGACGCGCAGGCCAGGCTGGTGAATAAAAAAATAAAATATTTGCCTTCAAAATCCCGCGGCACCCCAGTTGGAAATCACTGCTCTAGATAGTCTGTATACGATATCCGAACCAAAGTAGCTTATGTTGTAACAAGTTACTTCCTACTCACATGTATTGTTCTACTATAGTCAATTAACTAATAAGCTTGTAATGCTTTCTTACTAATGATATCTAATTGATATTCATTTATATATATCATTGTGTTTGTGAGGCTTCTTCCACCCTACAAAATTCTCAGTTTTTAAACATCCGTACGAAGTTCCTTCTGAAAATCAGCTGAAAACGTCAGTTACAAAATCCTATACTGTCGTTAGAAAATCCCTTCATAGTCTATGGGGTTTTTCTAATAGCCGTTTTAACCCGTTATAGCCCGTTATTAATAACGGCCGTTATTTTGTGACGGAAGATAGTAACGGGAGAAATAGTTCATGAACCTGCATATCTTTATAATACCTGTCAGGGCCGCAGGCTGGGCCGTCCTCCTGCCCTGTACAGTAACACGGGCCGGACTGGCCTATTTGTCAACCAGGAAATATCCCATTTCAGCCGCTTACCCTGTGGGCCAGGCTGGATAAGAGCAAGCACCGCTACGCGCGTAATGACGCTCGGTCACGTCACGCTCCCAGAACTCAAGGGCCTACGTTCTGACGCCGGCCCTAGGTATTCTGAGAGTGTGACGTGACCGAGCATCATTACGCGTGTAGCTGTGCTTGCTCTTATCTAGGGGAAGGTGCTGCCCTGAATCCCCGGCAACTAAAAAGGTACCAGCCGGGGGTGGGGGTTGTCTAATCAGGGGGTTCTACCTACCTACTGGGGGGGGGGTCTAATCTGGGGGTACAAACTGCCCACTGGGGAGTTCATCTGGGGGGACTACCTGCCTACTTGTGGGTTAATCTGGTGGTACTACCTGCCTACTGCGGGAGGGGGGGGGGGTGTTAATCTGGGGGTACTACCTGTCTACTGGGGGGGGTCTAATCTGAGGGTACTACCTGTCTACTGGGGGAGGGGTCTAATTTGGGGGTACTACCTGTCTACTGGGGGGGTGTAATTTGGGGCTACTACCTGTCTAATTTGGGGGTACTACCTGCCTAATGATAATTTTTCATAATTAATATTTTTATGACCATATTTCATAATTTTAACCCCTTAAGGACCGAGGTGATTTTGGCCTTAACCTCTTCAGGACATAGGGCATATGGATACGCCCTGCATCCCGAGTCCTTAAGGACCGAGGGCGTATCCATACGCCCGTGGGAATTCCGGCCCCCACCGCTAGCCGGTTGGGGACCGGAGACGGATGCCTGCTGAAATCGTTCAGCAGGCATCCCGGCATATCGCCCAGGGGGGTCATTATGCCCCCCCATGTCGGCGATCGCCGCAGATCGCTGGACAATTCAGTCCAGCGATCTGCGGCGATTCCGGGTCAATCGGGTCTCCAGTGACCCGATGACCCGGAATTACTGGCTGTTCGGGGCCGTCTCTGACGGCCCCGAACAGCCAGAGCCTGCAGGGGTGAGGTGGCACTGGTGCCACCTCACGATCGCCCTGATTCGTCGGCCGGATTACCGGCCGACCAATCAGGGCGCCTGCTGCGGGTGTCACTCCCGCACCCGCTCCGCCCCTCTTCTGGAGGACGTGAGCGGGTGCGGGACGGGCACCCCGGGTGCTGGGGACCCCGATCCCCGGCGTTAATGTTGGGATCGTGGCCCCAGGAGCAGCGGCGGCGGCGGGACTGACCTGCAGCGTCTGGATCGTTGGAGGTGAGTGACAGCCTCCTGCTGTTGCTTAGCAACAGCTCCCAGCCTGCAAAAAGGGCATGCTGGGAGCTGTAGTTATGCAACAGCAGGAGGCAGACCACCACAACTCCCAGCATTCCCTTATGGGCATGCTGGGACTTATGGTTTTGCAACAGCTGGAGGCACATTCTTTCTATGGAAAAGTGTACCTTCAGCTGTTGTATAACTACAACTCCCAGCTTGCACAAACAGCTAAAGTGCATGCTGGGAGTTGTAGTGGTGCATCTGCTGGTTGCATAACTACAACTCCCAGCATGCCCGTTGGCTGTCGGTGACTGCTGAGAGTTGTAGTTTTGCAACAGCTGAAGGCACACTGGTTGGGAAACTCAGAGTTTTTTTTTACCTAACTCAGTGTTTCACGACCGGTGTGCCTCCAGCTGTTGCAAACTACAACTCTCAGCAGTCACCGTACACCATGCACCGTACATGCTGGGAGTTGTAGTTTTGCAACAGCTGGAGGCACACTGGTTGTGAAACACTGAGTTAGGTCACAAACTCAGTGATACATAACCAGTGTGCCTACAGTTGTTGCAAAACTGCAACTCTCAGCAGTCACCAACAGCCAACGGGCATGCTGGGAGTTGTAGTTATGCAACAGCTGGATGTCTCCCCAATGTGAACGTACAGGGTACACTCACATGGGCGGAGGATTACAGTAAGTATCTGGCTGCAAATTTGAGCTGCCGCAAACTTTCTGCTGCAGCTCAAATTGCCAGCGAGAAACTACTGTGAACCCCCGCCCGTGCGACTGTACCCTAAAAACACTACACTACACTAACACAAAAAATAAAATAAAAAGTAAAAAACACTACATATACACATACCCCTACACATCCCCCCTCCCCTCCCCAATAAAAATGAAAAACGTCTGGTACGCCACTGTTTCCAGAACGGAGCCTCCAGCTGTTGCAAAACAACTACCAGTATTGTCGGACAGCCTTTGACTGTCCAGGCATGCTGGGAGTTTTGCAACAGCTGGAGGCACCCTGTTTGGGAATCACTGGCGTAGAATACCCCTATGTCCACCCCTATGCAATCCCTAATTTAGGCCTCAAATGCGCATGGCGCTCTCACTTTGGAGGCCTGTCGTATTTCAAGGCAACAGTTAAGGGTCACATATGGGGTATCGCCGTACTCGGGAGAAATTGTGTTACAAATTTTGGGGGGTATTTTCTGCTTTTACCCTTTTTAAAAATGTAACATTTTTGGGAAAACAAGCATTTTAGGTAAAAAAAATTTTTTTTTTTTACATATGCAAAAGTTGTGAAACACCTGTGGGGTATAAAGGTTCACTTAACCCCTTGTTATGTTCCCCGAGGGGTCTAGTTTCCAAAATGGTATGCCATGTGTTTTTTTTTTGCTGTCCTGGCACCATAGGGGCTTCCTAAATGCGGCATGCCCACAGAGAAAAATTTGCGTTCAAAAAGCCAAATGTGACTCCTTCTCTTCCGAGACCTGTAGTGCGCCAGCAGAGCACTTTTCACCCCCATATGGGGTGTTTTCTGAATCGGGAGAAATTGGGCTTCAAACTTTTAGGGGTATTTTCTGCTATTACCCTTTTTAAAAATAAAAATTTTTTGGGAAAACAAGCATTTTAGGTAAAATTTTTTTTTTTTTTTTACATTTGCAAAAGTCGTGAAACACCTGTGGGGTATTAAGGTTCACTTTATCCCATGTTACATTCCCCGAGGGGTCTAGTTTCCAAAATGGTATGCCATGTGTTTTTTTTTTGCTGTTCTGGCACCATAAGGGCTTCCTAAAGGTAACATGCCCCCCAAAAACCATTTCAGAAAAACGTACTCTCCAAAATCCCCTTGTCGCTCCTTCCCTTCTGAGCCCTCTACTGCGCCCGCCGAACACTTAGACATATGAGGTATGTGCTTACTCGAGAGAAATTGGGCTACAAATACAAGTAAACATTTTGTCCTTTTACCCCTTGTAAAAATTCAAAAATTGGGTCTACAAGAACATGTGAGTGTAAAAAATGAAGATTGTGAATTTTCTCCTTCACTTTGCTGCTATTCGTGTGAAACACCTAAAGGGTTAAAACGCTGACTGAATGTCATTTTGAATACTTTGGGGGGTGTAGTTTTTATAATGGGGTCATTTATGGGGTATTTCTAATATGAAGACCCTTCAAATCCACTTCAAACCTGAACTGGTCCCTGAAAAATACTGAGTTTGAAAATTTTGTGAAAAATCGGAAAATTGCTGCTGACCGTTGAAGCCCTCTGGTGTCTTCCAAAAGTAAAAACATGTCAATTTTATGATGCAAACATAAAGTAGACATATTGTATATGTGAACCAAAAAAAATTTATTCGTAATATCCATTTTCCTTACAAGCAGAGAGCTTCAAAGTTAGAAAAATGCTAAATTTTCAAATTTTTCATCAAATTTACGGATTTTTCACCAAGAAAGGATGCAAGTATGGACAAAAATTTACCACTATGTTAAAGTAGAATATGTCACGAAAAAACAATCTCGGAATCAGAAGGATAACTAAAAGCATTCCAGAGTTATTAATGTTTAAAGTGACAGTGGTCAGATGTGCAAAAAATGCTCCGGTCCTTAAGGCCAAAATGGGCTCCGTCCTGAAGGGGTTAAGGACCAGAGCATTTTTTGCAGATCTGACCACTGTCACTTTAACCCCTTAAGGACTCAGCATTTTTCCGTTTTTGCATTTTCATTTTTTCCTCATCACCTTCTAAAAATCATAACACTTTCAATTTTGCACCTATTCAATTTTTTGTGCCACCAATTCTACTATGCAGTGACATTAGTTATGTTACCAAAAAATCCACGGCGAAACGGCGAAATCATTGTGCGACAAAATTGAAGAAAAAATTTCCTTTTGTAAATTTTGGGGGCTTCCGTTTCTACGCAGTGCATTTTTTGGTAAAAATAACACATCATTTTTATTCTGTAGGTCCATACGGTTAAAATGATACCCTACTTATATAGGTTGGATATTGTATTACTTCGGAAAAAAATCATAACTACATCATGCAGGAAAATTTATATGTTAAAAATTCTCATCTTCTAACCCCTATAACTTTTTTAGTTTTCTGCATACAGGCCGGTATGAGGACTCATTTTTTGCGCCGTGTTCTGAAGTTTTTATCGGTACCATGTTTGTATTAATTTTTTCATGATATAAGAAGTGACCAAAAATACACTATTTTGGACTTTGGAATATTTTTTGCGTGTAAGCCATTGAACGAGCGATTTAATTAACAATATATTTTTATAGTTCGGACATTTTCGCACGCAGCGATACCACATATGTTTATTTCGTTTTTTTTTATGGGAAAAGGGGTCAAACTTTTATTAGGGAAGGAGTTAAAGGGGTACTCTGGTGAAAACCTTTTTTCTTTTAAATCAACTGGTGGCAGAAAGTTAAACATATTTGTAAATTACTACTTTTAAATTTTTTTTAATCCTTCCTGTACTTCCTGATGACATCACGAGCACAGTTCTCTCTGCTGACGTTATTATAATAATAATAACACTTTATTTATTGTTGTCCTTAGTGGGATTTGAATCCAAGTCTCCAGCACTGCAAGGCAGCATGGTTGCTAAAACGGACACAGATGTCAGCAGAGAGCACTGTCTTCATGATGTCATCAGTGTTCCAAAAAAAAGGAATTTCCTCTGTAGCATTCAGCAGCTAATAAGTACTGGAAGGATTAAGATTTTTTTAATAGAAGTAATTTACAAATATGTTTAACTTTCTGCCACCAGTTGATTTAAAAGAAAAAAGATTTTCACCAGAGTACCCCTTTTAAATGACCTTTGTTAACTTCTTTTTTTCACTTTTTTTTACAGTGTTATAGCTCCCATAGGGACCTATAACACTGCACACACTGATCTCCTATGCAGATCCCTGCAAAGCCATAGCTTTGCACGGATCAGTGAGATAGGGGCTCGATTGCTCAAGCCTGTAGCTCAGGCTTGGAGCAATCAATCGACGATCGGACGCCGCGGAGAGAGGTAAGGAGACCTCCGCCTGCGTCCCAGCTGATCGGAACATAGCAATTTTATCGCGATGTCCCGATCAGCCCTAGTGTGCTGCCGGGAAGCGTTTACTTTCATTTTCAGACGCGGCTTCAATTTTGATCGCCGCGTCTGAAGGGTTAACAGCGTGTGGCACAACGATCGATGCTGCGCGCTGTTAGCCCAGGGTCCCGGCTATGATTAGCAGCCGGGACCGACACGGTGTGACCCCGTTTTTCACACCGGGCTACGCCCTGAGTCCTTAAGAGGTTAAGCATTAATTACTCTGGGATGCTTGTACTTATGAATTTGATTCAGAGATTGTTTTTTCGTGACAAATTCAACTTTATCCTAGTTGTAAATTTTTGTCGATTCTTGCATCATTTCTTTGTGAAAAATTCAAAAATTTTATGAAAAATTAGAAAAGTTTGCATTTTTCTAACTTTGAAGCTCTCTGCTTGTAAGGAAAATAGGCATCTCAAATAAATTATATATTGATTCACATATACAATATGTCTACTTTATGTTTGCATCATACGGGAGATATCTTTATATTATTATATTATATACAATATAATATGTTTTCATCATAAAGTTGACATGTTTTTACTTTGGAAGACATGAGAGGGCTTCAGAGTTCAGCATCAATTTTCCAGTTTTTCACAAAATTTTCAAAATCGGAATTTTTCACAGACCATGTCAGTTTTGAAGTGGATATGAAGGGTCTTCATATTAGAAATACCCCACAAATGACCCCATTATAAAAACTGCACCCCTCTAAGTATTCAAAATGACATTCAGAATGTTTGTTTACCCTTTAGGTGTTTCACAGGAATAGCAGCAAAGTGAAGGAGAAAATTCAAAATCTCAATTTTTTACACTAACCTGTTCTTGTAGACCCAGTGTTTGAATTTTAACAAGGGGTAAAAGGAGAGAAATCCCCCCAAATGTGTAACCCAATTTCTCTCGAGTAAGGAAATACCTCATATGTGTATGTCAAGTGTTCGGAGGGCGCAGTAGAGGGCTCAGAAGGGAAGGAGCGACAATGGGTTTTTGCAGAGTGAGTTTTTCTGAAAGGATTTTTGGGGGGCATGTCACATTTAGGAAGCCCCTATGGTGCCAGAACAGCTGAAAAGCCCCCACATGGCATACTATTTTGGAAACTACACCCCTCAAGGTACATAATAAGGGCAGGGGTTTATGTAACAAGGGCAGGGGTTTACAGCAAGGAAACTTGCTGTAAACACCTGCCCATGTGAATGTACATTCACATGGGGGACGGGCAAAACTACAACTCCCAGCATGCCCTTTGGCTGTCCGATCATGCTGGGGGTTGTAGTTATGCAACAGCTGGAGGCACACTGGTTGCAAAACACAGTTTGTTACTTAACTCAGTGTTTCGCAACCCATGTGTCTCCAGCTGTTGCTAAACTACAACTCCCAGCATGCATGGTCTGTCAGTGCATGCTGGGAGTTATAGTTTTGCAACAGCTGGAGGCAAACAGGTTGGGAAACACTGAGTTAGGAAACAGACAATGCTTCCCAACTAGTGTGCCTCCAGTTGTTGCAAAACTACAACTCCAAGCATGCCCAGACAGTCTAGGCATGCTGAAAGTTGTAGTTCTGTAACATCTGGAAGAGCACAGATTGGAGACCAGTGCACAGTGGTCTCCAAACTGTGGCCCTCCAGATGTTGCAAAACTACAACTCCCAGCATGCCCAGACAGCCAAAGGCTGGGCATGCTGTGAGTTGTAGTTTTAAAACTCCTAGAAGCAACAGTGAAGATCACATTACAGCGATCTTCACTGCTGCATCTGATGCCACAGCTGCCTCCTCCACTTGTGCCTGCCGCCGGTCCCAGGTATGTGCCGTGGGCCACCCCATCACCCCCCCCCCCCCCCACAGCACTCATCATCCCCCGCTCTGCCCGACTTCTAGGAACGGGCAGACTGAGGGAAATGAACTTTAAACCCCCCCCCCCCCCCCCAGTCAGCTGAGACACCCCCCCCCCAGTCAGCTGACACACTGTGATTGGTCCACAGGGACCAATCACAGGGATTGCTGACTAGGACCATCCACAGATGGTCCTGGGGGAGGCTTGCAGAAGTTGTCTCCTGCTGGTAACAGCGGGACTTCTGCCAGCTAACCCATGCGATGCCGCGCATCGCCGGGTTAACTGAATGCCTTTTATAAACGGCGGAATGCGCGAAGGACCTGCCCAATCGGCCGTTTATATAAGGCATTCTGTGGGAAGGGGTTAGTTGAGTTATTACCGTACGACAAAGTGCTCCACCAATCAGAGGCTGAGCAGTGCTATTGGCTGTCTGGGCATGCTGGGAGTTGTAGTTATGTGAAACCATATTCAACTGCGGCTCTTCATACATTTGGGGCACCTTACTCCGAGATATTTTTGTTTCTCACTGACATATAAAACACTGATTTATAATAAATTCCCTACTTTGTCTATTATAACAATAATTACAACTATTGGAATATTTGTCTAATAAAAATGTTTATTCATCTTTTCCAGTGTTCATACATACAGGTTGGTGGTGAATACCCATAGTATACTGGCGATGATGGTAATGACACCTTTAATCTCGGGGATATTGACAATTAGGATGGCAACGGTGACCCGTCCCAGGAACTGTCTGACCGAGTTAATATAGTCCATCGGTCCGGTGATGCTGGTCACTATCCCCCTTGGCATAACCCACGTCAGAAGCTGGAGTGTGATGGCGATCCAGGTGAGCCTGTCACTGAAGAAGCCGATCCAGCTGATGGCGGTGGGGTTACAGATCACGTAAAGAAGCTCTATAGTGCTGTTGGTGGTAATCCAGGTCACAAACTCATTGACTGGGTTCATCCAGGCAAGCAGGGAGCTGCTGGTGATGGTGGGGATCCAGAAGATCAAGTCAGTGGTGGTGTCTATCCAGGACAGCAGGTCACTGATGATAGTAGCAAACGAGATCAGGTCGTCAACAGCATCTATGAACCGGTCCAGCAGGTTGTTATCGATGGGAATATAGCATAGCAGGCAGATGATCATGTCACCATAAGTGCTGATCCAGCCAAGATAGTTTTTGATGATGGCCGCCCCGCTCTGCAGGTTGTTGGTAATGGAATCCCAGTTGATCGCGTCGTTGCTGGCAGTGGTGTCATTACTCCCCAGGACAGGGGTGATCTTTCTGATCCTGGTCCTGGTCCAGATGGGACACTTCATGTCGCTGCTGGCAGAGGTTTGATTACTCACCAGGACAGGGGTGATCTTTCTGATCCTGGTCCTCGTCCAGATGGGACACTTCATGTCGCTGCTGGTAGTATTCAAGCTGGGCAGATCTCTGATGGTATCGTTCTGCCCTTGCAGGTGGCTGGAGGTGATATTCCGGCTCGGTTGGTTGCTGGTGATTTCAAACCAGAAACTCGGGCCGGTGGTGAAGAGGGAACCCAGGAGGATGGTAACTGTCCAGCACATGCTACAGGCCAAATTGACCTCATCCCTGCTGATGTGGTCCCCTCGAATCATGATAAAATAAAATAAAAAGCGCAAGGAAACAATATAGAAACACTAGTGCTCGCTAGATTGCAGTCCTCAGAGTAAGGCCTCTGGGGCTCTGCACCTCTTTTTCCAGCTATCACCATTTGTGAAGTCACATGTGTGATGTCATACGGAATGTCACTGCTCTGAGGACAGGTGTAAACATGGACATTTACATCCATTTGTTTTATAGGGTGAAATAAGCTTTTTATTATTAAATAAAGGTATAGAAAACTCGGGGTATAGGGTGTTTTTTTTTGGGGGGGGCGGTGACTTTAAACGGAGGACTGGGTATTTGGGTGGGAACGAACATCACTTTATAACATAGACAAACAAATATAACATAATATACAAATATAAATACAAATATTAATAAAATTCTGACAAAGTCCAACGTTATCTACAGATTTGGGTAGTCTGGCAGGAGGATTCCTCATTTTTGAGAATAGGAGGAGGAGGAAAGTGATGGTGGGGGAAGAATACACAGCTCCCGAATTGATCAGAACACTACAGCTCTGCTTCATTGGGAGTAGTCACCAGCACCCCAACCACCATGTTTCTTTTTTTCCCCTATATATTGCAACTTATTCCTTCTGCATATATACCTACAAACGCCAAAAGCGTAACCCCGACACCAAATAAAGTACAAATCGATGTATGAAAATGTATATTTTTTTTTATTAATAAAAGAACATGATTCTAAAAATGTACATAATAGACTAAATAAAATAAATATATATCAATATATGTTAAAACATTTGGCTGCAAATAATGGCTACAGGTTCGGAATTTATATAATAGTGACCCAATAGAAAAGGAATAACACACCTGTCCAAATAGTAAGCCGCTGGGTCGGAAGTGACATTGGACACCGCGGCACTCGTGTGATGGAGCACGCAACGCGCATTCACATTATAGAGTGGGTTCGGCAACGAAAACATGGCCACAGTCACTCATACTGCGCATGCGTGCACAAAAAAATTCTAGGGGGAAAGACAGATCGCTGCTAATGGAGGGATATACAAAATAAGTTGAACATCGGACCCAGGGCTAAATAATACAAAGAATGAAAATATATAGTGGGAGAACTGACTGTGAAGGCAATAACATGGCTATAAATAATGCATATACATTTGAGATAATAGCAATAATGATTTATAATAATCCAGGGGCATATGAAAGCATAAAAAAAATGACAAGGATGTGATAACATGCATAATGGTAAAACAAATACCGTAAATAGCGCATGCAACATATACAAAAATGAGAAAAATATTTTTGTAAAAAAATATATTTGTAGAAGTGTATACCGTATTTTTCGCCCTATAGTACGCACCGGTATATAAGACGCACCCAATTTTAAAGGCGCAAAATCTAGAAAAAAAAAATTCTGAACCCAACAGTTATCTTCAACCTGCGGACCTCCAGATGTTGCAAAACAACAACTCCCAGCATGCCCGGACAGCCGTTGGCTGTCCGGGCATGCTGGGAGTTGTAGTTTTGCATCAACTGGAGGTCCGCAGGTTGAAGACCACTGGATAGGAGGTAATACTCACGTGTCCCTGCCGCTCCGGACCCGTCACCGCTGCCCTGGATGTCGCTCCTTCGCTGTCGCCGCGTCCCCGTGGTATCCCCGACGCTCCGGACGTCTTCTTCCCTGGGATCCACACTCTCCGTCGCCGTCATCATCACGCGATCGGTGATGTCCTGTATTAGCCGCGGGTCCCGGCCGTTGATGGCCACCGGTACCGCCGCGATAGGTGTGTGTATTCGCCGTGTAAGACGCACCAACTTTCCCCCCCCCCCCCCCCCAGTTTTGGAGAATAAAAAGTGCGTCTTATACGGCGAAAAATACGGTAAATGAATCTTGATTAGTGTGCAGGAATGATGTATACTAAATCCAAATGGATAGGAGCAGTGCCTGAAGAGTGCAGGAATATATAGAGCATGCAATACAATACATACATATACAAAAGATATAAAAAGTGCAGAGATATAGTGCATATAGTACAATGCATATATATATATATATATATATATATATATATATATATATATATATATATAGATAGATACATAGATATACACAAAACATGCATAATATAAAAGGATCCTGCATGTCAGAGGCCATATGCCCAGCAGAGGTGAGTGGATTAGGCATGTTAGGGTCTCATCCGACAAGAGGCCACCTCCGTGTGGTGGATGGGGACACGTTTTGATCAAAAAGTGCGCTAAGAGCCTCGATTTTTTTGACAAAGAGAGCTGCTGCTGCAACCTTATTTTTTGTATACTTTATATACGGTACATACTACTGAAATTATATTGTTCAGAAAATGGTGTAAATCTTTTTTATTGAGTAACGAAAACTGAGATTGGAAACCTTTTCAAAAATGTCTTTTATTTCTTTCCTATTAAAAATTATATTAAAAAAAACCTCTACACAAAAAATGTATATAAACTATATACTCATTATCGACCGCCAGTTTATAGAATCATTGGGGGAGATTTCTCATTAGGGTCTGTTGTAGACACAGATCTGCCCCTTTACACAATTTACAAAAGTTGTGCACGTCGTTTGATAAATTTTGCGCAAATATATAACCCCTCCCCCCCTGGCTCTACCGTGCACGCCTTCTCTACCTCCACGGCACTGCTCACATAGCTAGAAGTGCTGGAGCAGCAGTGTGCGCTAAATATTTATAAAGTACACAGAGGGTAGATTCTCAAAGAATTTTGCGGCACAAAAAAATCAATTTTGCGCCAAAATTTTGGCGCAAAAAGTATTGAACACATTTCAAAGAGCTTTGTGCCGCGGTTTACACCATTCACGTCAGTTTTGTAAAAGTGGGCGTGTCCACGTATATTTTCTGCTTTACATGATGGGCACTAGGTCTTCTCCAGGAAACTATAGACCGGTAAGTCTAACGTGCATTGTGGGTAAATTGTTTGAAGGATTTATACGGGATTACATACAGGAATACATAGGGGATAATTGTATTATAAGTGATAGCCAGCATGGGTTTCCTAAGGATAGAAGTTGTCAAACCAATCTAATTTGCTTTTATGAAGAGGTGAGTAGAAGCCTTGACAGAGGAATGGCTGTGGATATAGTGTTTCTGGATTTTGCTAAAGCGTTTGATACTGTCCCTCACAGACGTCTGACAGGTAAGTTAAGGTCTTTGGGTTTGGAAATTTTAGTTTGTAACTGGATTGAACACTGGCTCATGGATCGTACCCAGAGAGTGGTGGTCAATGATTCGTACTCTGATTGGTCCCCGGTTATTAGTGGTGTACCCCAAGGTTCTGTACTGGGACCGCTGTTGTTTAATTTATTTATCAATGATATAGAGGATGGTATTAACAGCTCTTTTTCTATCTTTGCAGATGACACAAAGCTTTGTAGCACGGTACAGTCTATAGAGGATGTGCATAAGTTACAAGATGACTTGGATAGACTAAGTGTCTGGGCCTCCACTTGGCAAATGAGGTTCAATGTGGATAAATGTAAAGTTATGCATCTGGGTACTAATAACCTGCATGCATCGTATGTCTTAGGGGGGATTAAACTGTCAGAGTCACTGGTAGAGAAGGATCTGGGTGTACTTGTAGATCACAGACTACAGAATAGCATGCAATGTCAGGCTGCTGCTTCCAAAGCCAGCAGGATATTGTCATGTATCAAAAGAGGCATGGACTCAAGGGACAGGGACATAATACTCCCCCTTTATAAAGCATTGGTACGGCCTCACCTGGAATATGCTGTTCAGTTTTGGTCGCCTGTACATAAAAGGGACACTGTGGAGCTGGAAAGGGTGCAGAGACGCGCGACTAAACTAATATGGGGCATGGAACATCTTAGCTATGAGGAGCGATTAAAGGAGTTACAATTGTTTAGTCTTGAGAAGAGACGTCTAAGGGGGATATGATAAACGTATATAAGTATATTAATGGCCCATACAAAAAATATGGAGAAAAACTGTTCCAGGTTAACCCCCCCCCCCCCCCAAAGGACGAGGGGGCACTCCCTCCGTCTGGAGAAGAAAAGGTTTAGTCTCAAGGGGCGACACGCCTTCTTTACCATAAGAATTGTGAACTTATGGAACAGTCTACCTCAGGAACTGGTCACAGCAGGAAAAATTAACAGCTTTAACCTCCCTGGCGGTATGATTCTGTCTCGAAATGTGTACCAAAAGCGGTACAATTTTTTTTAACTGAATTTCACATCTCCCTCCGCCCATTTCACATCTCCCCGTCACATTCCCCTCTCCCTTGTCACATCCCCCGTCACATTCTCCCCCCTCCTTGTCACATTCTCCCCCCTCCTTGTCACATTCCCCCCCTTGTCACATTATCCCCCTTCATGTTACATTCCCCTCCCCCTGTCACATCCCCCCCTTGTCACATCCCCCCTTCATGTCACATCCCCCCTGTCACATTCCCCCCCTTGTCACATTCCCCCCCTCTCACATTCCCCCCTTTGTCACATTCATCCCCTGTCACATTCCCCCCTTGTCACATTCCCCCCCTGTCACATTCCCCCCTTGTCACATTCCCCCCCTGTCACATTCCCCCCCTGTCACATTCCCCCCTTGTCACATTCCCCCCTTTGTCACATTCATCCCCTGTCACATTCCCCCCTTGTCACATTCCCCCCTTTGTCACATTCCCCCCCTGTCACATTCCCCCCTTGTCACATTCCCCCCCTGTCACATTCCCCCCCTGTCACATTCCCCCCTTGTCACATTCCCCCCTTTGTCACATTCATCCCCTGTCACATTCCCCCCCTGTCACATTCCCCCCTTGTCACATTCCCCCCCTGTCACATTCCCCCCTTTGTCACATTCCCCCCTGTCACATTCCCCCCCTGTCACATTCCCCCCCTGTCACATTCCCCCCTTGTCACATTCCCCCCCTTGTCACATTCCCCCCCTGTCACATTCCCCCTCTGTCACATTCCCCCCTTGTCACATTCCCCCCTTTGTCACATTCATCCCCCCTTCTCACCTTGTCCTGCAGCAAATACACTAGGTTTGCCGGCAGATTTCATACCTAGTGTATCTGCTGCAGAACAAGCCCTTTCCCCTTCAGCCAATCACAGGCTTTACACCACTGCGGCCTGTGATTGGCTGAAAAGTGAAAGGTCCTAGAAGATGAATAGTGAAGAGAGGACACCCCGGACCGCACGGAGGGGAACGACATCTGCAGGGACCGGGACTAGGTGAGCAAAAGGTTTTTTTATTTTACTACTTCTTCCTTTTACACTTAGCTCAGTGAAACTACTACTCCCAGCATGCCCGGACAGCCTTTGGCTGTTCGGGCATGCTGAGAGTTGTAGTTTTGCAACAGCTGGAGGCCCCCTGGTAGGGAAACACTGACTTTTAGTATTTTTCTTTACCTGCTCTGGCCGGCCCCCGCAACGGGAGCCGACCAGAGCAGATAATCGCATGTTTTCCCGGGGGGCCGCATCGCTATATCACATTGCTTTTGCGATATATCGTGCAGCCCGGCCGGGAACTCTGCAATTCTACCCCGAGCGTGACTCGGGGTTACCGATCCTGGCAGGGAAAATTAACCCCGAGTCACGCTCGGGAATACCGCTCAGGAGGTTAAAACAGGATTAGATACATTCCTGGAACAAAATAACATTAATGCTTATGAAGAAATATAAAATCCCATCCCTTCCCCAATATCGCGCCACACCCCTACCCTTCAATTCCCTGGTTGAACTTGATGGACATATGTCTTTTTTCGACCGTACTAACTATGTAACTATGATATTTTCAAAGGGGTGAGAGTCCAGTTTACATAAAAAATTTCATACCGGAAATCACAGAAATTGGGTTGCAGTTTTACTGTTTTTGGGGGGGGGTTTTCTTTGCTTTTGTGGGAAAAGGTGTTATTTAAGTAATTATAAAAAAAAAAAAAAATTTAAAAAAAACTATTATTGAAAATGGCATTAAAAAAAAATACATATATATATAGAATTTTTTTTTTTTTTTTTTATTGGTCACTGCACCTGCACTCACATTTACGCTCAGAAATGTTTTATTTAACGCACATTGACAGGATTGTGGAGCCGGATGGTACCCAACACGTAGACACTGGCCCTATAGCAACGGCTTTCCGGGACTTCTACTATTCTCTTTATAACATACACCCAACTAACCCCACGCCATTGCCACGCACGCAGGCAATCCAAACTTTCTTGTACCGATTGAATTTACCTACCCTCACCACACTGGAAGGGGAAACATTGCTGGAGCCTTGCACTGCTGAGGAGGTTGAGGCAGTAATAAAGTCCTTCCCCATAGGGAAGAGCCCGGGACCAGATGGCCTGAGCTTACAATACTATAAAAAGTTGGGCACAGTCTTGCTGCCTCGGCTTACTCAGTGGTGCAACGCGTTACTTGGAGGCACCCATTTGCCGCCCCAATCCCTAGAGGCACACATCACTATTCTACCAAAAGAAGGTAAAGACCCTCTACTGTGCTCGAGTTATAGGCCCATTTCACTTTTGAATATGGACCTAAAGATCTGGGCTAAGCTGTTGTCCATGAGACTTCGCCCTCTCCTCCCTGGCCTCATTCATGTGGACCAGACTGGTTTTGTGAAGGGCAGGGAGGGGAAGCATAATGCATTACGAGTCATGCACGCTATTCACTATGCCACACAAA
Source organism: Hyla sarda (assembly GCF_029499605.1). Lineage (NCBI taxonomy): Eukaryota > Metazoa > Chordata > Amphibia > Anura > Hylidae > Hyla > Hyla sarda. Next base: position 32,557 of record NW_026610782.1, read on the forward strand.
AAAAGATCCCTCTACTCCTTCTCGGCACAGATGCCGAGAAGGCGTTTGATAGGGTAGCGTGGGACTACATGAACAAGGTGTTAACCAAATATCGCATCCCTGATCGCTTCATCCGAGCTATCATGTCCCTATATAGTGAACCCAGCGCACGGGTTAGGGTCAATGGCACTCTTTCTGAACCTTTCCCCATATGTAATGGGACGCGACAAGGGTGCCCCCTATCACCGTCACTGTACGTCCTCGTGATGGAGACTCTTCTCCAGGGCTTGAGGCAGGATGGGGCGATTAGGGGATTGCAAATAGGGGATAGGCCTCATCTTACGGCAGCATTCGCTGACGATCTGCTCATAATGATCACTAATCCTACTGAAGCCCTGCCTCGTGTCCAATGCGTTATTGAAGAGTATGGAACCCTATCCAATTTCAAAGTAAATTATAGTAAGTCGGAGATACTGAACCTCACGATACCCCCTCGTATAGCCTCGAGTCTACAATCTTCCTCGTCTTATAGATGGCCATCTAAACACATCACATACCTGGGCATAGCCCTTCCCTCGTCGCTGAGCAACTTGTTTGACCTTAACTATGTACCCTTACTGACTAAAATGAAGAATAAAATTGACTCCTACAAGTTACCCTTCCTTTCATGGGTGGGGCGACTCAACCTCCTACAGACATACATTGTACCGTCCATACTCTACTTACTGCGCATGGTACCCATAGAACTACCTAAATGGTATCTCCTGCAATGGAAACGGCTCTTTGGGGCTTTCCTTTGGTCAGGGAAGCGCCCACGTTTAGCACATTCCCTTCTTACTAGATCTAAGAGGAGCGGTGGCATAGGTATGCCAGACATTTCTATGCTTTATACAGCTAACCATATTCATAGATGGGTTGAGATCACTACTAGAACTAGCCTACTGGGTAGCTCAGAACTTGAATGCTCACAAATGACTTCTCGAGGCTTTGGGGTGGACCGTCATGTCTGGCTGCCTACGCGCCGCTCCCTCTCGCATGTTAATAATCCCCTGTTGAAAGGTACACTCACTATCAAAAGAGCTTATGATAAAGGCACAACACAAGGAAACCACGGAAAAACACTGATTTCTCCATGCTTTCCAAGTTCTCTGATTCCATATGCAGTTCACCCTGACATGCAAGAGGCGGACGACTTGTGGTCCCATTTTCAACACGTCCCTGTCAAAACCCTATGTGCCCGAAATCAACCACCCACAGTTGAGACACTATCCACAATAGTCCCACACCTTAAAACTAACTTTCTACATCTTCATATGCTCAGGGAGATGTGTGTTGCATTTCTAAAGGTGTATGTCATTGGTGAAAAGCCAACCTGGATAGATAAGTTGATGCAATTCTCACCGAACTGCAAGCCAAAATTTTCCACATTTAATGCCTGTTTGAGAGATGAGAGGCAAACTTCTGACCCGTTGTACTTGAGATCCTGGGAGGAGGAGTTGGGGCGCAAGTTCACGGACCAGGAGAGGAAATCCATTCTAACAGGCTCCCATGGCTTCTCTAGGTGCGTTAAGCTACAAGAAGGTCATTATAAACTAGTAGCCAGATGGTATAGGACGCCCGAGTTATTATATCATTTGGGTCTGAGTGCTTCCCCTGCATGCTGGAGATGCCATGGGGGCGTGGGCTCTTTGTCTCACATTTGGTGGTCATGCCCCAGGATAACGTCTTACTGGAATGAAGTGAATTGCATCATAGATAAGGTGATGGGACGGCATGTCCCTCTCTCACCAGAGGTGGTTCTCTTGGGCTTATCGACTAGGGATTGCACCTTGTCGAAGAGGTCTCTGATTGCACACTTGCTAACTGCAGCCAAGGCATTAGTCCCACTACATTGGTTAGATGAAACACCTCCTACAGTTCAACAATGGATCTCTAAGGTCTCCCAGTTGTGTAGAATGGAGGAGCTCTCCAGTTGGAGTGATCGCTCACATGACAGATACTGGAGTATATGGGCTCCTTGGCTGGGCTTTCGTGATGCTGACACTGCTCTCCCTCTCTCGCATCAGACATAGCAACTGGGTTCCAGCAAATGACCCCATAGACAACCCCCCCACCCCTCTTTCCCAGCCCACCCTTCCCCCCCTCTCCACCTCCTCACCCACGACCAAAAACCTTATATCTATTCTTTATCCTCCACTCGTCTCTCTTTCTCCCTATTTTCTCTTTCTACTGCCTCCCACCTTGGAGAATTCCTACGCCTTTTCATTTCTCCTCTTTCTTTCTTCTCCGTCAATGCTCTAACACATTGTGCTCGTGTTCATTGACCCTACTATGTTCAGTACCATACTCCTATTACAGTTCCACCTAATTAACTGGGCTCCTAGGTGACAACACCTCAGACTTATAGGATGCTTATAGGTATGACTGACCTGTTTTATGTATGTCTTAAGTAGATGTTGGCCAATACTTCTCTTGATAGATTTGTCTTATTGATTTTACAATGATACATCAACACAGGAGCCCAATGGTCCTTTTAAATGTTACCTGGGGCCTAGCCCACACGACCGCTTTATCTTGCTTTTCTCTCTTTTTCTTTCTTCTTGATTAGCATTATGTAATGTACTTCATATTACATTTGTATGTTCTGTTGTATTGCAATATTCGAAAATAAAGAATTGAAAAAAAAAGAAATGTTTTATTTATACAGTTATCACTGGGCACTAGTAACCATGGAATATTTTGTGAGATGTTTCCGCCAGAATTTTCTGTAATGTAAAATTTGGCGCCAAAAAAAAATCCAATGTGGCTGCAAAAAAAAAATTGGGGGTGCGAAAATGAATTTTCACATACTTTCAAAGCAGCACAAGAGATCTTTGAAAATGTATAAGCATGACCACGCACACACTCAACTTGGCTACATACACCTGATCACTCACTCAGCTCTGCTGCATTTACAAAATCACACACTCAGCTCTACTACATATACACAATCACACACTCGGCTCTGCTACATAGACACAATCACACACTCAGCTCTGCTGCATTTACACAATCACACACTCAGCTCTGCTACATACACCTGATCACACACTCAGTTCTGCTGCATATACACAATCACACACTCAACTCCTGCTACATATACACACACACTCAGCTCTACTGCACATACACACACACAAACTCAGCTCTACTGCATATACACACACTCACACTCAGCTCTACTGCATATACACACACACTCAGCTCTGCTGCATATACACACACTCAGCTCTGCTGCATATACACACACTCAGCTCTACTGCATATACACACACTCAGCTCTACTGCATATACACACACTCACACTCAGCTCTACTGCACATACACACACACACACTCAGCTCCTGCTACATATACACACACTCACACTCAGCTCTACTGCATATACACACACACTCAGCTCTACTACATATACACAATCACACATATACATTGGGGGAAATTTATCATTGTTGTAGGTACATGTTTTTTGTAGATTGTTTTGGTTGGTCTAAATTTGGTGCAATTGCAAGGCACATGATAAATTTTGTGCAAAGTTCTAAATCTCCACACAGAGTACACCTGAGCTGCACCTCACAGGAAAAGTGGACATAGGGATTTTGTTCTATTGCTTTGAGGCTTGGATTCCATTGAGGTTTTTTGTTCACCAGCAAAAACGCCAGAAGAACTGTCACAGCTTTTTCCTGCATTTTTTCAGTTTTTCTTGTGTTCTTTTTCTTGCGTTTTTGCTGGTGTGTGGTAACAATCATTTTTGGATCCTGTGGCAATTTTTTTTACTGCCTTCAGGTACCACTCCATGGGTCAGATGCAGAGCGCCCAGTCCAGAGTGTAAGGAGGTGAGGAGTGATATATAGCGTATACAGGGTGCAGAGCATCACTACTTACCTACGCCAGCTGTATAGCATACTGGGGTACATAGTGTACCCATCAGGGATGTGGAAATCCTATCGCCCGACGCCCGGGACAAGTAGTTTTGGGCGCCGGGCAGGTGAATTGTTCATAGATTTAGCCCTGTATCGGGCGAGCAGGGACAGACAGACTTCCCCCTTATTTTTCTTTAATGTCGGTGTAAGGCGCAGGAGCCGATGGAAGTCTCACACCGGCACTCAGAGTGTATGGAGGGGGCGGTGGCCTCCAGCTGACATAGAGTCCACTTATCTCCCCTCCCGGAGGATGGACGGAGCTCAGAAGACACAGCAGGGTGAGAGAAAGGATGTAGACAGCTCCGTGCACAGCTCTATCCCTCCCCCTGATCTGTCTCCCCAGGACCTAATCCACCACGGGGAGGTTGCTAGTTTGCACAGGGAAAACACAGAGCAGGGGGGAGGGGGAGGACGGAAATCTCACCTCACACCGGCGGTGACTACAGCTCTGATGTCCACTCATGGCCGGATCAGGTGAGGAGGCCGAGAATGCAGGCGGCGGCAGGAAGGGTGGTTGTATATGTATGGTGTGAGTGTATGTGTGATGTGTGTATGTAATGTATGATGGGGGGGCAGCGGCAGGTGTATGTATGATGTGTGCATATGTATGGTGTATATCAGTGTTACCCAACCAGGGTTCCTCCAGCTGTTGCAAAACTACAACTCCCAGCATGCCCTGGGCATGCTGGGAGTTGTAGTTTTGCAACAGCTGGAGGAACCCTGGTTGGGAAACACTGGTGTATATGTATGGTGTGAGTGTATGTGTGATGTGTGTATGATGTCTGTCTGTGTGTGATGTGTATGTAATGTGTGATGTGTGTATGGTGTATATGTATGGTGTGAGTGTATGTGTGATGTGTGTATGATGTCTGTCTGTGATGTATGTGTGATGTGTGTATGATGTCTGTCTGTGTGTGATGTGTATGTAATGTATAATGTGTGTATGGTGTATATGTATGGTGTGAGTGTATGTGTGATGTGTGTATGATGTCTGTCTGTGATGTATGTGTGATGTGTGTATGATGTCTGTCTGTGTGTGATGTGTATCTAATGTATAATGTGTGTATGATGTCTGTGTGTGATGTGTATGTAATGTGTGATGTGTGTATGGTGTATATGTATGGTGTGATGTATGTGTGATGTGTGTATGATGTCTGTCTGTGTGTGATGTGTATGTAATGTATAATGTGTGTATGATGTCTGTGTGTGATGTGTATGTAATGTGTGTATGATGTCTGTGTGATGTGTATGTAATGTAATGTATGATATGTGGGGGGGCAGCAGCAGCAGGCCTATGTATGATGTGTGCATATGTATGGTGTATATGTATGGTGTGAGTGTATGTGTGTATGTAATGTATGATGTGGGGGGGGGGCAGTGGCGGGGGTTGTGTATGGGGATATGGGGGCAGTGGCTGGTGTATGTATGATATGTGTATGCATGAATGTTTTGTATAGGAGCGGACTGTCACGTCGGGCATTAGGGCAGTTGTGCCATCTAATTTTATTTATTTTCAGTGGCACCCGCACTATATTGCACCCCCAGAATCCCGCCCCCTTCATACTCACCCGTCAACCAAGAGCCCCACGGATGCACACAAACACGCCCGAACCAAAACTACAACTCCCAGCATGTTACACCATAACCTAAACTGTAGAACTATAAAGTGTAACATGCTGGGAGTTGTAGTTTTGGTTCGGGTCAGCTGCAGAGCCATAGGCTGCATCAGGGCATGCTGGGTGTTGTAGTTACTAACTGCAATTCCCATTATTCCTTGACACAGCCTATGGCTCTGCAGCTGACACAAACCAAAACTACAACTCCCAGCATGTCCTACAATAACCTTAACTGTCCTACTATACAGTGGAACATGCTGCAACACCCACACAACCATAGGCTGTATCAGGGCATGCTGGGAGTTGTAGTTATCTAGTAACTAAATGCAACTTCCAGCATTTTCTGACACAAAATGCACCACATAAACTGGAGAAGCAGAACACCCCCCTCCCCCCAGTAACACATAAGTCCCTATTGAGACTGAAAAATAGTGATTAAAATATTTTAAAAAGTGCGTATATATGTGAATAAGCCCCTTTCCTAATAAGTTTCCAATTTTCTTTAAATAAAAATAATGTAGAAAAATAAACATAAGTGATATCGCTGCATGTGGAAATCTCCAGACTATTAAAATATAATGTTAATTAAACCGTATGGTGAACGGTGTAAATGTAAAGAATAGTCCAGAATTGCTCATTTTTGGTCACTTCATGTGAGAAATTTTTTATAAGGTGATCAAAAAGTTACATCTAGACTTATCTGGTCTTGTCTCGGGTGTAAGAGGCGCTACAGCTCTCCCGCCACTAATAGTCTGACATACTGCGATCGCCTATTAACCCATTAGATCACCGCTGTCAGCAGTGTCTAAAGGATCTTATATCCATCCCTGGTGGTCTAGTGGGGGGGATCAGACTATTTTGGTTGAAATTATTTCATCAATCAGGACAAGTGGATTTTCTTGAGGGACAAGTAGATTGTGTTCCGCTTTAGTCCCTTGGACAAGTAGTTTTTTTTTTAATTTCCACACCCCTGACCCATGCAGTGGCGGATCCAGGGGGGGGGGGGGGGGGGTACAACGGGGCAATTATCCCCCCCCCCCCCCCCGAGATTGCTGCCCCCTAGAATGGTGGGGTGGTGGGGTGACACCCTGTCCCAGCGCTCATCCCTGTCACAAGCTATATTTGTATACTCAGTCTGCAGTGCAGAGGGAGCGTGCACACAGCGTGTCTGTGGAGTTATCGGCACTTACTCGGCTTCTCTTCCCCCTGATTGGCAGCTTTCTACTGCTCTGCTTGGGTCATGTGACACCAAAACATCACATGACCCCAGCAAGCAGGAAGTGTCTGGAGGATACAGGAGCCCAGCAGTGTTCTAAGGCAGGTAAGATAAACTACCCCCCACCATCCATGCCCACCCTTTTCCAGCATCATCCCTCCCCCCTTCCCAGCACAATCCCTGCTCACCCCCCCCCCCCTTTCTCACCAGGGGTGCCCCCAGCTGTTGCAATACTACAACTCCTAGCATGCTGGGAGTTGTAGTTTTGCAACAGCTGGAGGGTTGGGAAACACTGACATAAATAAGTGTTTCCCAACCAAGGTGTCTCCAAAGCAAAGCTACAATGCTGTCCAGGCATGCTGGGAGTTGTAGTTTTGTAACAGCTGGAGGCACTCTGGTTGGGAAACATTTATCTATGTCCTATATCAGGGGTACTGAACTGGCAGACCACGGTCCAGATCCGGACTGCGTCCCCCAGTCATTCGGACCATCCGCTGGATCTCCCCTTATTCATTTGTAGCTGTGTCTTTAAGACGCCAATACAAATGAATAGCCGCGGCCCGGAGCGAGGGAGCGATGTGTCCCTGCCCTGCGCTTCTCCTATGATGCAGGTAGCACCATTAGCTGCCTGCATCATCTGCTCTGGCCAGGCCTGACTAGAAGAGGCCAGAGCAGCGGAGCAGTGCGGGACCTGGGACGGCGATTCTAAGCTCTCAGGTAAAAATTTGTGTTCCCCCATCTGTGACTCTCCAGTTATTGTAGAACTACAGCTACCATCATGACCTTTTGTCTGTGCATGATGGGAGTTGTAGTTTTACAACAGATGGAGAGTTACAGTGGCAAAGTTCATATGGGGGCACAGTGGCATTAATTCTGGGGCACAGTGGCATAATTAATTCTGTGGGTACAGTGGCATCATTAATTCTGTGGGTACAGTGGCATCATTAATTATATGGGTACAGTGGCATCACTTATTTGGTGGTCACAGTGGAATCCTTAATTCTGTGGTCACAGTGGCATCATTAATTCTGTGGGGCACAGTGGCATCATTAATTATGTGGGTACAGTGGCATCATTAATTCTATGGGTACTGTGGCATCATTAATTCTGTGGGTACTGGGGCATCATTAATTCTGTGGGTACAGTGGCATCATTAATTCTGTGGGTACAGTGGCATCATTAATTCTGTGACCACAGAATTAATGATGCCACTGTACCCACAGAATTAATGATGCCACTGTACCCACAGAATTAATGATGTCACTGTGCCTACAGAATTAATGATGCCACTGTGCCTCCAAAAGTAATGATGCCACTGTGCCCCACAGAATTAATGATTCCACTGTGCCCCACAGAATTAATGATGCCACTGTGCCCCACAGAATTAATGATGCCACAGTACCCACAGAATTAATGATGCCACTGTACCCACAGAATTAATGATGCCACTGTACCCACAGAATTAATGATGCCACTGTGACCACAGAATTAATGATGCCACTGTGACCACAGAATTAATGATGCCACTGTGACCACAGAATTAATGATGCCACTGTGACCACAGAATTAATGATGCCACTGTACCCACAGAATTAATGATGCCACTGTACCCACAGAATTAATCATGCCACTGTGACCACAGAATTAATGATGCCACTGTACCCACAGTGACATCATTAATTCTGTGGGTACTGTGGCATGATTAATTCTGTGGGTACAGTGGCATTATTAATTCTGTGGGTACAGTGGCATCATTAATTCTGTGGTCACAGTGGCATCATTAATTCTGTGGTCACAGTGGCATCATCAATTCTGTGGTCACAGTGGCATGATTAATTCTGTGGTCACAGTGGCATGATTAATTCTGTGGGTACAGTGGCATCATTAATTCTGTGGGTACAGTGGCATAATTAATTCTGTGGGTACTGTGGCATCATTAATTCTGTGGGTACTGTGGCATCATTAATTCTGTGGGTACTGTGGCATGATTAATTCTGTGGTCACAGTGGCATGATTAATTCTGTGGGTACAGTGGCATGATTAATTCTGTGGGTACAGTGGCATGATTAAATCTGGGGTCACAGTGGCATGATTAATTCTGGGGTCACAGTGGCATCATTCATTCTATAGGCACAGTGGCATCATTAATTCTGTGGGCACAGTGGCATCATTAATTCTGGGGTCACAGTGGCGTCATTCATTCTATAGGCACAGTGGCATCATTCATTCTGTGGGCACAGTGGCGTCATTCATTCTGGGGTCACAGTGGCGTCATTCATTCTATAGGCACAGTGGCATCATTTTATTGTTTTAAGAGACACAGAGGTGCAATTAGTCAGCGTTAGAGCATAGCATCTGCAAGTAATGTTGCAGGGGAATAGTGTGTGGCAGTAATATAACAGGGGCCCAGTGTGTGGCAGAATTATTTTCAGGGGTACAGAGAATGGCAGTATTTTAAGGGGCACAGTGGGTAGCAGTAATATACCAGGGACACAGTGGGTGGCAGGTTTATATTCAGGGCAAAGTATGTGGTAGTATTATATTCAGGGATACAGTGTGTGGCAGTAGTATATTCAGGGGTACAGTGTGTGGCAGTATTATATTCGGGGGTACAGTGTGTGGCAGTATTATATTCAGGGGCCCTGTGTGTGGCAGTATTATATTCAGGGGCCCAGTGTGTGGCAGTATTATATTCAGGGGGTACAGTGTGTGGTAGTATTATATTCAGGGGTACAGTGTGTGGCAGTATTATATTCAGGGGCCCAGTGTGTGGCAGTATTATATCCAGTGGTTACAGTGTGCAGCAGTATTCAGGTTATACATCCTCCACACTTCAGTTGTTAGTTTGCTATTGCCTTCATGGTGCTGAGGCCGCTAGGTGTGCACCAAGCATTAGCATACAGCTTGGACCTTTACCGGATGGCAGACCTGGATAAGCGGACCCTCACTAAAAATAGGTGAGAACCCCTGGTCTATATATATTCCCTATCTATCTATGTCAGTGTTTCCCAACCAGGGTGCCTCCAGCTGTTGCAAAACTACAACTCCCAGCATGCTGGGGTGACACCATTTTCTACCGCAACGGGTGACACCAACCCTAGCAACGCCACTGGCTGTGAGTACACAGCGTGTGAGCTGCGGGGTCGCGATCCACTGCAGGCCGGCGCGATGACTTCACATCATCGCGCCGGCGCCCGGAAATCCCGTCCCCGCGGCCAGCATACTGTAAGTACTAAGAGTATGCTCAGGGCCCAGGGGATTCGGGGGACAGAATATGTGCCAGGAGGATAGGGATTTAAAAACTTAGGGGAATTTTTAATGTGAGGGGCTGCAAGGCAAAGCACTGGGGGCACTATATGTGAAGAGCACATGACAGGGGGGCCCTCTGTGCTGTGCCCCTCACATATAATGCCCCTTGTGCTGTGCCCACACATATAAATTATATGTGTGGGGGGCACAGCACAGGGGGTATTATATGTGAGGGGCACAGCACAGGGGGCATTATATGTATGGGGCACAGCACAGGGGGCATTATATGATATAATTCCCCCTGTGCTGTGCCCCACACATATAATGCCCCCTGTGCTGTGCCCCACACATATAATGCCCCCATCATGCGCCCCTCATATATAATGCCCCATCATGCGCCCCTCATATATAATGCCCCCATCCTGTGCCCCTCATATATAATGCGCCATCATGCGCCCCTCACATATAATGCCCCCTGTGCTGTGCCCCTCACATATAATGCTCCTGTCATGTGCCCCAAACATATAATGCCCCCTGTGCTGTGCCCCTCACATATAATGCCCCCTGAGGGGACAGGACATGGGGGCATTATATGTGAGGGGCGCATGATGGGGGCATTATATGTGAGGGGCAAAGAACGGGGGCATTATATGTGAGGGGCAGAGAACGGGGGCATTATATGTGAAGGGCACAGCATGGGGCATTATATGTGAGGGGTGCATGATGGGGGCATTATATGTGAGGGGTGCATGATGGGGGCATTATATGTGAGGGGTGCATGATGGGGGCATTATATATGAGGGGCACATGATCGGGGCATTATATGTGAGGGGCAAAGAACGGGGGCATTATTTGTGAGGGGCACAGCACGGGGGCATTATATGTGAGGGGCACAGCAAAGGGGACATTATATGTGAGGGGCACAGCAAAGGGGACATTATATGTGAGGGGCACAGCACGGGGGGCATTATATGTGAGGGGCACATGATGGGGGCATTATATGTGAGGGACGCATGATGGGGGCATTATATGTGAGGGGCAAAGAACGGGGGAATTATATGTGAAGGGCACAGCACAGGGGGCATTATATGTTAGGGGCACAGGGCATTACTATGTGGGGGGAACGGGACGGGTCATAATTATTATATGAAGAGGCACAAGATGGAGCATTATTGCTATATGTGAAGGCACAGAGTGTTCTGCATTTCAGAAGTATAGTGTATATTATGAGGAATTTCTGGGGTGTTACATTTTTTTATGGGCAACAATACATTTGGGTATTTTATTCAGAGGGAGCACTGCACAGCAAGTTATATTCAGAGAGTGCAGTGTGTGGTAGTATTATATTCAGAGAGTGCAGTGTGGGGTAGTATTATATTCAGAGAGTGCAGTGTGTGGTAGTATTATATTCAGAGAGTGCAGTGTGGGGTAGTATTATATTCAGAGAGTGCAGTGTGTGGTAGTATTATATTCAGAGAGTGCAGTGTGTGGTAGTATTATATTCAGAGAGTGCACTGCACAGCAAGTTATATTCAGAGAGTGCAGTGTGTGGTAGTATTATATTCAGAGAGTGCAGTGTGTGGTAGTATTATATTCAGAGAGTGCAGTGTGGGGTAGTATTATATTCAGAGAGTGCAGTGTGGGGTAGTATTATATTCAGAGAGTGCAGTGTGGGGTAGTATTATATTCAGAGAGTGCAGTGTGGGGTAGTATTATATTCAGAGAGTGCAGTGTGGGGTAGTATTATATTCAGAGAGTGCAGTGTGGGGTAGTATTATATTCAGAGAGTGCAGTGTGGGGTAGTATTATATTCAGAGAGTGCAGTGTGTGGTAGTATTATATTCAGAGGGTGCACTGCACAGCAAGTTATATTCAGAGAGTGCAGTGTGTGGTAGTATTGTATTCAGAGAGTGCAGTGTGAGGTAGTATTATATTCATAGAGTGCAGTGTGGGGTAGTATTATATTCAGAGAGTGCAGTGTGTGGTAGTATTATATTCAGAGAGTGCAGTGTGTGGTAGTATTATATTCAGAGGGTACGGTGTGTGGCGGTATTATATTCAGAGGGTACAGTGTGTTGTATATTCAAGGGGTACAGTGTGTCAGAATTATATTCAGAGGGTGTGTGCCAGTATTATATTCGAAGAATACAGTGTCTGGCAGGTTTATAATAATTATTGTTTTCATATAGAGGATCAGAATCATAGTGAGGAGACGTCTGGGCGTCTGCAGAGAGAAGATTTAGCTGGAACAAGTCCCGTGGTAAGTACATCTGAATTAGATAAGGAAAGACTATAGAGAAGACGTCACCTGTAGTCACTCATATCATTCTGTATCCTCCTCACTATGTCCTATCAGAGCTGGAGTCACTGCAGTTATGATGGGTGAAACAACAACTCCCAGCATCCCCTCACAACTGCTTAGGTCATACTGGGAGCTGTAGTTTTAAATGGTAAAAACCTCTTTAGCACTTTCCCATTCTGTGGCAATTGGTATATTTGATTATTATTCTGACATGTGAACATGGCCTAAGAGTCTTAAAGAAGGTTAGGACTGTATGATACATTTAATAATATTGTAAGTTCCGTAAGCAACACCTTGTTTTCTGTCCGCCAACACAAAATACTCTAATAGTGCCCCTCCCGAGACTCGACTCTGGATCCGCCCCTGGACCCATGTATACCATTCAGGAGCCAAGCAAGGAAAGAGTTAACTCACGCTGCTGCTGAGCAGCAGAACTACGGTTCTAGGTCAGGAAACCGGAGAAATGAATGGAAAAAGAGTTCCTCTCAATGACGGCGCTGGTCCAGGATTGAATGAAATTGTTTTATTATATACAGTGCAACGCGTTTCGATCCCGAACAGGGATCTTCATCAGGCATAGTGTACATACTGGAAAATACTTGCTTTTATAAGACAACAATTGAAGAAAAAAAAAAAAAGGGGGGGGGCGATGACAACTTCCGGAGTGCCGTAGAAGCTGTGTGCAAAAAACATACACATTAATAAAACTAAAATAGCATAAAACAATTGAATAAATAAGTAAAATAATTGTAATGAAAGGCCTGATATATTGTCTAAATAAAAACCAATATAATACATTTATTTAATTAACCCCTTAAGGACGCAGGACGTACTCAAACGACCCCTTTTCCGAGTCCTTAAGGACTCAGGACGTTTGAGTACGTCCTGTCATATCCCGGCCCCCCGCCGCTAGCCGGAGGGGCGCCGGAGCCGGATGCCTGCTGAAATCGTTCAGCAGGCATCCCGGCATATCGCCTAGGGGGGTCATGATGACCCCCCATGTCGGCGATCGCAGCGCATCGCTCGCCAATTCAGACGAGCGATGCGCTGCGATTCCGTTCCCCGCCGCTCGCCGGGCGGGGATCGGAGCCGGATGTCTGCTGATTTCTATACCGGCGATCGCTGCAGGACGCCGGTAACTACTAACCGGCGTTCTGCAGCGGTTCCAGGTCATCAGGGTCACGTGTGACCCTGTGACCTGGATATAGATGGTGACTGGTGGTGTAGTATACACCACCAATCACCATCCATGCTGTACTGGGGGCTGGCATTGTGGCCACCCCCCTCAGTACAGCTGTGATTGGGTGGCCAAAGTGGCCATACCAATCACAATGTAATGGGAGGGGATCTGGTGGGCTAGGAGCATGTTGCTCCGTTCTGCCCGCCATTTCAGAGAGATCTGGTGTGCAGGACGGAGCCCCGTGCTGCCCACCATCCCCTCAGTAAAAAAAAAGTGCCCCTTGCCCCCTTTCTGTGGCCCCTTGGCACAGAAATCCCCAGGGATAGCTTTAGATTAGGTAGGGACAGGTTAGGGTTAAAAAAAAAAAGTCTTTTTTATTTTTTTATTTTTTCCAGCGTACCTCAGTGGGTGTCCGTGGGTCCGTAGCACCTTTAGCTGCGTGACCCCGGCCCTGCTGGGTCGCTGCGGTCTGCCGCCAGCGTTTTTTTTGGGCGCAGATCTTTTTTTCTTTTTTTTTTTCCTAAGCGTGTGTGCGGACCCTCTTAGTTATAAAAGAGCGGTCCGCCAACGTTTGTTAAAGCCCACCCGCCGCTGATCAGTCCCGTAGTACTGATCAGCGTTTTTTTTGTGGTGCCGGCGCTTTTTTTCGGGTTTTCTAGCGTGTTTTTGCACCCATAGGCGGTCCGTGCCCCCAGTAGCAGGCGTGTACTGTGTGGCCGGACCTTACCTGTGTGTGCGGCGTGCCTCACCGCTGTCAGTGATTTATCACTGATCAGCGTTTTTTTTTGGTGGTAAAGGCACTTTTTTCGGTTACCGCGTTCTTTTTTTGCACCCATAGGTGTTCCGTGCCACCAGTAGCAGGCGTGTACTGTGTGGACGGACCGTACCTGTGTGTGCAGCCTGTCCCACCGCTGTCGGTGATTTATCACTGATCAGCGTTTTTTTTGGGTTCAGGCGGGTGCATTTTTTCGGGATTAAGCGTTTTTTTAATTTTATTTTTCGGTTTTTTTGTGTGGGGGTCTGTGTACAAGCCACCAGCCACTGTTCTGGGCTGAGTGGCCGGACCCCCCACTGACTTCTGCGCCCCCTGCCGCCACAAGCGCTAATCAGTGCGCACACCATTGATTAGATAAACGCTTTTTTGTGGCGCAGGTCTTTTTTTGCGTTAGAAGTCCCCTTTCTAAAAAAAAATTAAAAAATAAAAGTCCCCTTTTTTATATATTTCTTCTTTCTGTTAGGGCGGGTTAGTTTAGTTTAGTTAGGTTAGGCTAGGGAGGGTTAGGGAGGTAATATCGCACCACACCACACGCAGCACATACACCAATAAAGTTTTTCCACACACACACACCCCCCCCCGTATCCACATTAGAGTAGGGAAATGGCCCGCAGAGTGTTCTCGGCGGAGGAGGCATATGACCTAATTGCCTCCGATACCGAGAGCGGCTCAGAGGATGATGAAGACCCCAGCTTCCTTATTTCATCGTCCTCCTCATCATCTAGTTAAGATGATGAGCCAAGGCGGCGGAGACGCCGCCGTGCGGTGCCGCAAACCTCCTCTGCCCTTGACCCTGTGCCCCATGCTAGTATGAGTCCCCCTGGCGCTCATACTAGTGAAACCCCCTGCCAAGGTCACTGGTACCTCGTACCGGAGAACTTGACTGGGCTGAGCCAGCGGACCACGAGCCCGTGATTCCTGAGTTTGTTGGCCACTCAGGAATCAAAATTAACATTGTCGGGTTCACTGAAAAGGACTTTTTCGGTCATTTTTTCAGTGACGACTTTGTTAATTTGATGGTTACACAGACGAATCTGTATGCCCAACACTTCGTCGCCGCTAACCCGGGCTCATTTTTAGCTAGACCCAGCGGCTGGACTCCAGTCAATGCAGCCGAAATGAGGACCTTTTGGGGCCTCGCGCTGCATATGGATATAGTTAAAAAACCCTGTGTCAGGCAATATTGGAGTGGGGACGTCTTTTACCAGACACCCCTCTACAGTATGGCCATGACACGTCCCCGGTTCGAGGCCATTTGGAGATGTTTGCATTATGCTGATAATGCGGCATGTCCCCCCCGAACTGATCCTGCGTATGACCGCCTGTATAAAATCAGGCCGGTCATCAGTCACTTCGGGGCCAGATTTTGGGAGGCCTATGTCCCGGGGCGGGAGGTCTCTATTGATGAGTCGCTCATCAGCTTCAAGGGGAGACTCAGCTTCCGGCAATACATCCCAACCAAGCAAGCGCGGTATGGCGTGAAGATGTATAAACTTTGCGAGAGTACCTCTGGGTACACTTGCAAGTTTATAGTGTATGAGGGACGAGATTCCCGTTTTGAACCCCCAGAATGTCCCTCCACTCTGGGTGTTAGCGGGAAAATCGTTTGGGGCCTTTTGCACCCATTGCTAGATAAAGGTTACCACCTTTATGGGGATAACTTTTATACTAGTATCCTTCTCTTCACATCCCTCGCCGCCAGATCCACGGTCGCTTGTGGGACAGTCCGGAAGAATCAAAGAGGCCTTCCGCCCCATCCCCTACATGCTCCTATCCCCCGGGGTGAGTCCCGTGCCTTTTCCCATGAGAACCTGTTGTTGGTCCGGTATAAGGACAAGAGGGATGTCCTTATGCTCACCACAATTCATGGGAATGGCAGCACCCCTGTCCCTGTGCGAGGTACCGCGGGACCGGTCCTCAAGCCTGATTGTATTCTGGACTACAATCAGTATATGGGGGGAGTTGATCTTTCTGATCAAGTCCTCAAGCCATATAATGCCATGCGGAAAACACGTGTATGGTATAAAAAGGTTGCGGTCTACATGGTACAGGTTGCCATGTACAACTCTTTTATACTGTACCAGAACGCTGGCAACACAGGGACATACCTGGAGTTCCAAGAGGTAGTTCTAAAGGCCCTCATCTTTGGTGACCGCCAAGGAGCGGGTCAGAGCACCTCTGGAACTTTAGGTCCCCGGATCGTCCCGGGCCAACACTTTCCTGGTGTGATCCCCAACACTAGAAGGTCGGGACGAACCCAGAAGAAATGCAGAGTGTGTTACAGGAAGGGGAGACGGAGGGACACCACCATTCAGTGTGACACTTGCCCAGATAATCCGGGCCTCTGCATAGACTGCTTCAGGGAGTATCACACTTCCATGGAGTACAAAATTTTCCATCCTTTGCCCTAATTTTCATTCCCCAGAATTCCGCTCCAATGTACCAGTCCAGGGTACATTGACTTCCAAATTTTATACCAAAATACCCTATCCCCCCCCCGCCCAAAAAAAAAATTTACATATGCAAAAGTCGTGAAAACCCTGTGGGGTATTAAGGTTCACTTTACCCCTTGTTACATTCCCCAAGGGGTCTAGTTTCCAAAATGGTATGCCATGTGTTGTTTTTTGCTGTCCTGGCACCATAGGGGCTTCCTAAATGCGGCATGCCCCCAGAGCAAAATTTGCTTCCAAAAAGCCAAATGTGACTACTCCTCTTCTGGGACCTGTAGTGCGCCAGCAGAGCACTTTTCACCCCCATATGGGGTGTTTTCTGAATCGGGAGAAATTGGGCTTCAAATTTTGGGGGGTATTTTCGCCTTTAACCCTTTGTAAAAATGTGAAATTTTGGGGAAACCAAGCATTTTAGGTAAAAATTATTTTTTTTTTTTTTACATATGCAAAAGTCGTGAAACCCTTGTGGGGTATTAAGGTTCACTTTACCCCTTGTTACATTCCCCAAGGGGTCTAGTTTCCAAAATGGTATGCCATGTGGTTTTTTTTTTTTGCTGTCCTGGCACCATAGGGGCTTCCAAATGCAGCATGCCTCCAGAGCAAAATTTGCTTCCAAAAAGCCAAATGTGACTACTTCCCTTCTGAGACCTGTAGTGCGCCAGCAGAGCACTTTTCACCCCCATATGGGGTGTTTTCTGAATTGGGATAAATTGGGCTTCAAATTTTGGGGGGTATTTTGTGCTTTGACCCTTTGTAAAAATGTAAAATTTTTGGGAAACCAAGCATTTTAGGTAATTATTTTTTATTTTTTTTTACATTTGCAAAAGTCATGAAACACCTGTGGGGTATCAAGGCTCACTTAATTCCTTGTTACATTCCTCAAGGGGTCTAGTTTCCAAAATGGTATGCCAAGTGTTTTTTTTTTTTTTTTTGCTGTTTTGACACCCTAGGGGCTTCCTAAAGGTGACATGCCCCCCAAAAACCATTTCAGAAAAATGTTCTCTCCAAAATCCCCTTGTCGCTCCTTCCATTCTGAGCCCTCTACTGCGCCCGCCGAACACTTTACATAGACATATGAGGTATGTGCTTACTCGAGAAAAATTGGGCTACAAATACAAGTAAAAATGTTCTCCTTTTACAACATGCAAAAATTCTAAAATTGGGTCTACAAGAACATGCGAGTGTAAAAAATGAAGATTTTGAATTTTCTCCTTCACTTTGCTGCTATTCCTGTGAAACACCTAAAGGGTTAAAACACTGACTGAATGTCATTTTGAATACTTTGGGGGGTGCAGTTTTTATAATGGGGTCATTTGTGGGGTATTTCTAATATGAAGATCCTTCAAATCCTCTTCAAACCTGAACTGGTCCCTGAAAAATATCGAGTTTGAAAATTTAGTGAAAAATTTGAAAATTGCTGCTGAACTTTGAAGCCCTCTGGTGTCTTCCAAAAGTAAAAATTCATAAATTTTATGATGTCAATATAAAGTAGACATATTGTATATGTGAATCAAAATTATTTTTTATTTTGAATATCCATTTTCCTTACAAGCAGAGAGCTTCAAATTAGAAAAATGCAAAATTTTCAATTTTTTCATCAAATTTGGGGATTTTTCACCAAGAAAGAATGCAAGTTACCATAAAAAGTTAAAGTAGAATATGTCACAAAAAAACAATCTCGGAATCAGAATGATAAGTAAAAGTATTCCAGAGTTATTAATGTTTAAAGTGAGAGTGGTCAGAATTGCAAAAAACGGCTGAGTCCTTAACCTGTTGGGGACGAAGGGCGTATGCATACGCCCTTGCGTCCTGGTACTTAAGGACGAAGGGCGTATCCATACGCCCGTGGGAATTTCGACCCCCGCCGCGCGCCGGGCGGGGACCGGGCCGGGGTGACTGCTGATATCTATCAGCAGGCACCCCGTGCAAATGCCCAGGGGGGTCATTAGACCCCCCCATGTCGGCGATCGGCGCAAATCGCAAGTGAATTCACACTTGCGATTTGCGCCAATTCCGGGTCATTACGGGTCTATGGTGACCCGGTGACCCGGAATAGAAGGGGGATCGCGGGTGTCTAAGACACCCACGATCCCCCTAAAGCGATAGGAGTGAGGTGGCAGAGTTGCCACCCCTCCTATTTCTGCTATTGGTGGTCTAGACGCGACCACCAATAGCAGATCAGGGGCGGAGGGGTTTACTTTCGGTTTCCCCGTTCTGCCCTCCCACAATAGGCGGGGCAGAACGGGGAAAATGAAGAGGACCGGGCGCCGACGTCCACTTACCCCTCCGGAGGCAGCGGAGCGACGGGGATCGGCGGTCGGCGACGGAGATCAGCGGTGGCGTGCGGCAGAAGAGGACGGCTCCCGGATGCGACGGAAGCCGGTGAGTAGTTGCCTAGCAACATCTAGAGGGCTACAGTCTGAGACCACTATAGTGGTCTCTAGACTGTAGCCCTCCAGATGTTGCAAAACTACAACTCCCAGCATGCCCAGACAGCTGTTTGCTGTGTGGGCATGCTGGAATTTGTAGTTTTGCAACAGCTGGAGGTCTGCAGTTTAGAGACCACTGCACAGTGATCTCTATACTGCCCTCTAGATCTTGCAAAACTACAACTCCTAGCATGCCCACACAGCTGTTTGCTGTCTGGGCATGCTGGGAGTTGTAGTTTTGCAACATCTGGAGGTCCACAGTTTGGAGATCACTGTTCAGTGGTCTCTAAATTGTAGCACTCCAGATGTTGCAAAACTACAAATTCCAGCATGCCCACACAGAAAACAGCTGTCTCGGCATGCTGGGAGTTGTAGTTGCGTACCTCCAGCTGTTGCATAACTACATCTCCCAGCATGCCCTTCTGTGATCAGACATGCTGGGAATTGTAGTTTTGCAACAGCTGGAGGCACACTGGTTGGAAAATACTGAGTTAGGTAACAGAACCCAACTCAGTATTTTCCAACCAGTGTGCCTCCAGCTGTTTCAAAACTACAACTCCCAGCATGTACTGACAGACCGTGCATGCTGGGAGTTGTAGTTTTGCAACAGCTGGAGGCTCATTGGTTGGAAAATACTGACTTAGGTAACAGAACCTAACTGAAGGTTTTCCAACCAGTGTGCCTCCAGCTGTTGCAAAACTACAACTCCCAGCATGTACTGACAGACCGTGCATGCTGGGAGTTGTAGTTTTGAAGCAGCTGGAGGTTTGCCCCCCCCCCCCCATGTGAACGTACAGGGTACATTCACACGGGCGGGTTTACAGCAAGTTTCCTGCTTCAAGTATGAGCTGCGGCAAATTTTTCACCGCAGCGCAAATTCCTAGCGGGAAACTCACCGTAACCCGCCAGTGTGAATGTACCCTAAAAACACTACACTACACTAACACCTAATAAAGAGTAAAACACTACATATACACCCCCTTACACTGCCCCCCCCCCCCAATAAAAATGAAAAATGTATTGTACAGCAGTGTTTCCAAAACGGAGCCTCCAGCTGTTGCAAAACTACAACTCCCAGCATTTCTGGACAGCCACTGATTGTTCAGGCATGCTGGGAGTTTAGCAACAGCTGGAGGCACCCTGTTTGGGAATCGCTGGCGTAGAATACCCCTATGTCCACCCCTATGCAATCCCTAATTTAGTCCTCAAATGCGCATGGCGCTCTCTCACTTTGTAGCCCTGTCGTATTTCAAGGAAACAGTTTAGGGCCACATATGGGGTATCTCTGTACTCGGGAGAAATTGCACTACAAATTTGGGGGGCTTTTTCTCCTTTTACCCCTTATGAAAAGGAAAAGTTGGGGTCTACACCAGCCTGTTAGTGTAAAAAAAAAAAATTTTACACTAACATGCTGGTGTTGCCCTTTACTTTTTATTTTCACAAGAGGTAAAAGGAAAAAAAGACCCCCAAAATTTGTAACGCAATTTCTCCTGAGTACGGAAATACCCCATATGTAGGCGTAAAATGCTCTGCGGGCGCACAACAAGGCTCAGGAGTGAGAGCGCACTATGTACATTTGAGGCCGAAATTGGTGATTTGCACAGGGGTGGCTGATTTTACAGCGGTTCTGACATAAATGCAAAAAAATAAATACCCACATGTGACCCCATTTTGGAAACTACACCCCTCACGGAATGTAATAAGGGGTACAGTGAGCATTTACGCCCCACAGGGGTCTGACAGATTTTTGGGACAGTGGTACGTGAAAATGGAAAATTAAATTTTTTTGTTTGCACAGCCCACTGTTCCAAATATCTGTCAAACGCCAGTAGGGTGTAAATACTCACTGTACCCCTTATTACATTCCGTGAGGGGTGTAGTTTCCAAAATGGGGTCACATGTGGGGGGTCCACTGTTCTGGCACCACGGGGGGCTTTGTAAATGCACATGGCCCCCGACTTCCATTCCAAACAAATTATCTCTCTAAAAGCTCAATGGTGCTCCTTCTCTTCTGAGCATTGTAGTTCGCTCGCAGTGCACTTGACGTCCAAACATGGGGTATTTCCATACTCAGAAGAAATGGGGTTACAAATTTTGGGGGGGCATTTTCTCCTACTACCCTTTGTAAAAAAGTAAAATTTGGGGAAAACCCAGCATTTTAGTGGAAAAATATTTTTTTTAAATTTACACATCCGACTTTAACAACAAGTTGTCAAATACCTGTGGGGTGTTAAGGCTCACCGTACCCCTTGTTACGTTCCTTGAGGGGTGTTGTTTCCATAATAGTGTGCAATGTGGGTTTTTTTGCTGTCCTGGCACCATAGGGGCTTCCTAAATGGGACATGCCCCCCAAAAACCATTTCAGAAAAACTCACTCTCCTAAATCCCCCTGTTGCTCCTTCGCTTCTGAGCCCTCTACTGCGCCCGCCGAACACTTGACATACACATATGAGGTATTTTTTTACTCGAGAGAAATTGGGTTACAAATTTTGAGAGGATTTTTTTCCTTTTACCCCTTGTAAAAATTCAAAAACTGGGTCTACAAGAACATGCCAGTGTAAAAAATGAAGATTTTGAATTTTCTCCTTCACTTTGCTGCTATTCCTGTGAAACACCTAAAGGGTTAACACACTTACTGAATGTCATTTTGAATACTTTGAGGGGTGCAGTTTTTATAATGGGGTCATTTATCGGGTATTTCTAACCAGGAGACCCTTCAAATCCACATCAAACCTGAACTGGTCCCTGAAAAATTCCGATTTTGAAAATTTTGCGAAAAATTGGAAAATTGTTGCTGAACTTTGAAGCCCTCTGATGTCTTCCAAAAGTAAAAACTCATCAATTTTATGATGCAAACATAAAGTAGACATATTGTATATGTGAATCAATATATAATTTATTTGGAATATTCATATTCCTTATAAGCAGAGAGCTTCAAAGTTAGAAAAATGCTAAATTTTCAAATTTTTCATGAAATTTTCAAATTTTTCACCAAGAAAGGATGCAAGTATCGCCGAAAATTTACCACTAACATAAAGTAGAATATGTCACGAAAAAAACAATCTCGGAATCAAATTTATAAGTAAAAGCATTCCAGAGTTATTAATGTTTAAAGTGACAGTGGTCAGATTTGCAAAAAATGCTCCCGTCTTTAGGGTCATAATGGGCTCCGTCCCCAAGGGGTTAAGGTGAAAAAGGGCTCAGTCCTTAAGGGGTTAAATAAAAAAGTGCTGAGTGCTATGATGAAAATCCACCAGTAGATGGCAGTGTGTAACAGCCGAAGTAGAGACATTTACCATGTTTATGTACATTATTAGGCTAGTACAGGGGAGAGCGAGCGGGGATATAACGATCGCTGCTAACGGCTTTAGAACAAGCGCATATCCCGGGATGTACTCAGGAAATAAGGTAAGGAAAATAGGTAAACTGTCAGTTGAAAGAGTTAAATGGCTGCAAGTGTATTTATTGTGTTTGTTTCCAAGGAATGAATGGGATAATTTTACAGTATCACTTCTGAGAGTTCATTAAGTCCATCCGGAACTAAAGTACCCATTCGATATATCCAATACATTTCTTTTCTTTTCTACTGTTCAAAACGATTTGAGATATGTGTTGGAATTGCCTCTATGGGTGTGATGGTTATAGGATGCTGTACATCAGGATGAGATTGTGCGCAATGCCTGGAGACTCCATGTAATAAAAATGTATTACGGATATTATAACGATGTTTATTTAATCGATTATGGAGGGGCTGTGTGGTGCGTCCTACATATTGTAGCGAACAGATACATTGTATAACATACATAACATGGTCTGATTGGCATGTTAATCTAGTTTTAATGTTAAATGTATCTCCCGAGGTCAGGAAACCGCATACGGGTCAAAAATGAGCCGACCGGAGTCAGCGTTTGACTCCGGTCGGCTCATTAAAGTAAATGGAGTTCAGTGCTGGTCCGGCTGGGATACGGGAGAGCCCAGTTTGCCCCTCCCCCAGCCGTATCTGGCACTCGTAATGTAAAAACAAAGTGTGAATGCAGTCTAAGACAGATCAAATGTTCTCATAGCCGAGGGCTCAATATCTTAAAGGGGTTCTCCGGTGCTTAGACATCTTATCCCCTATCCAAAGGATAGGGGATAAGATGCCTGATCGCGGGAGTCCCGCCGCTGGGGACCCCCGTGATCTTGCACACAGCACCCCGTTTGTAATCAGTCCCCGGAGCGTGTTCGCTCCGGGTCTGATTAACGGCAACCACACGGCCGGCGGCGTGTGACGTCACGCCTCCGCCCCTGTGTGACGTCACGCTCCGCCCCTCAATGCAAGCCTACGGGAAGGGGCGTGACAGCTCCGGGGACTGATTACAAACGGGGTGCCGCGTTCAAGATCCTGGGGTCCCCAGCGGCGGGAGTCCCGCGATCAGGCATCTTATCCCCTATCCTTTGGTTAGGGGAAAAGATGTGTAAGCACCAGAGAACCCCTTTAATACTAGTTCTAGGCCCTCGTAGCAGGGGCAGACTATTATAATACAACCTCTTAATCTCTCTCAGATGATCCTACTTCAGGGTTAACACTTTGTAGTCCCTGTGCTGCTTCAGCAATTCTTATTTAGGTGCTTTTCATGTCACGGATGGTACTTGTCTGTCCCCCGGCTCCAGCTGTCTCTTCTGCTGCCCACTCTAAACCAGTGTTTCCCAACCAAGGGTGCCTCCAGCTGTCGCAAAACTGCAACTCCCAGCATGCCCGGACAGCCAACAGCTGTCCGGGCATGCTGGGAGTTGCAGTTTTGCGACAGCTGGATGCACTCTGGTTGGGAAACACTGGTATAGTATATGGTGCAACATTCCGGGAATCTGATTGGTTGGATCCATTCCAGGAGTCGGATTGGTTGGATAAATACCGGCCATTGAATTGCCAGTATTTTTTATATAAAAATAACCGTCAGGGTCGGCAAAATAAAGGCTGTGCCGGTAAAATACTGGCCTGGTGGCTGATGTCGTTCCATGTGGCTCTATGGTGGCTGATGTCGTTCCATGTGGCTCTATGGTGGCTGATGTCGCTCTATGGTGGCTGATGTCGCTCCATGTGGCTCTATGGTGGCTGATGTCGCTCTATGTGGCTCTATGGTGGCTGATGTCGCTCTATGGTGGCTGATGTCGCTCTGTGGCTCTATGGTGGCTGATGTCGCTCCATGTGGCTCTATGGTGGCTGATGTCGCTCCATGTGGCTCTATGGTGGCTGATGTCGCTCTATGTGGCTCTATGGTGGCTGATGTCGCTCTATGTGGCTCTATGGTGGCTGATGTCGCTCTATGTGGCTCTGTGGTGGCTGATGTTGCTCCATGTGGCTCTGTGGTGGCTGATGTCGCTCCATGTGGCTCTATGGTGGCTGATGTCACTCTATGTGGCTCTATGGTGGCTGATGTCGCTCCATGTGGCTCTATGGTGGCTGATGTCGCTCCATGTGGCTCTATGGTGGCTGATGTCGTTCCATGTGGCTCTATGGTGGCTGATGTCGCTCTATGGTGGCTGATGTCGCTCCATGTGGCTCTATGGTGGCTGATGTCGCTCTATGTGGCTCTATGGTGGCTGATGTCGCTCTATGTGGCTCTATGGTGGCTGATGTCGCTCTATGTGGCTCTATGGTGGCTGATGTCGCTCTATGTGGCTCTATGGTGGCTGATGTCGTTCCATGTGGCTCTATGGTGGCTGATGTCGCTCCATGTGGCTCTATGGTGGCTGATGTCGCTCTATGTGGCTCTATGGTGGCTGATGTCGCTCCATGTGGCTCTATGGTGGCTGATGTCGCTCCATGTGGCTCTATGGTGGCTGATGTCGCTCTATGTGGCTCTATGGTGGCTGATGTCGCTCTATGTGGCTCTATGGTGGCTGATGTCGCTCTATGTGGCTCTATGGTGGCTGATGTCGCTCCATGTGGCTCTATGGTGGCTGATGTCGCTCTATGTGGCTCTATGGTGGCTGATGTCACTCTATGTGGCTCTATGGTGGCTGATGTCACTCTATGTGGCTCTATGGTGGCTGATGTCGCTCCATGTGGCTCTATGGTGGCTGATGTCGCTCTCACATCTCTCCACCAGTGGTGTGTCCTCACACAAGCCACGAATGCTGATGTCTCAACAAGTCACAGTTCACACCGGCAGTACACAGTCATCACTTTCCGCCTATTTTAAAATAAGCATATAGACCGGGGGTCTCAAACTGGTGGCCCTCCAGATGATTTAAAACGTCAACTCCCAGCATGCCTGGACATGCCCAGACAGCCATTTTCTGCAGCTAATGTCTGTCCGGAATACTGGGAGTTGAAGTTTTGCAACATCTGGAGGGCCACCAGTTTGAGACATCTGATGTAGACCCAACAATGTAATGGTCATAGAATAAGTTCCTCATGCTATTGCCTATTTACTACCAAATAGCCTCATGGTCAGACTTCCCGGCCACCATGTTTTGTTAAACAGCACGCATACCCCAGCAATAAACCACATATACGTTGTGCACAGTACTTTAACCTCTTCAGGACCCATGACGTATGCACACGCCATCACACCCTGGGTCTTAAGGACCCATGACGTATGCATACGTCATGTCTTTTCCTGGTCTCCGCCGCTCACGCGGCGGAGATCGGAAGCGGATCCCTGCTGAAATCCTTCAGCAGGGATCCAGGGCAAACGCCGAGGGGGGCCATGTATGCCCCCCATGTCGGCGTTCGCCGCAAATCGCAAGGGAAATCGCCCTTGCGATCTGCGGCGATACCGGGCTGATCGGGTCTCTGGGACCCGACCGCCCGGTAATTTCGCATGATCCCGGCTGTCACAGACAGCCAGGACCATGCTGGAGCCTAGGAGCGAGGAGGCAAGCCTGCCACCTCCTCCTATTCCCTGCGATCTGTCGGTTAGTTAACCGACCAATCGCAGGAGGGGGGGCGGTTACTTCCTCCCGTCCTGCCCGGCCCCTTGAAGTCCGGAGAGGATGGGAGGAAGACCGGAGGATGCGGCGGGGGACAGGGGAGTGCTGGGGACCGGCCCCGGTACTTACCTCGTCCCTGAAGACCCGGATCCCGGCGGGGAAGATGGCTGCAGCGGCGACAGGTGAGTAGCTCTTCAGCCGCGGTCGGGCCCTTTACAGCAATGCACGTCGCCGTAAAGCGACATGCATTGCTGTATTGGGACCCTATATACTACAACTCCCAGCATGCCCAGACAGCCCTTGGCGTCTGGGCATGCTGGGAGTTGCAGTTTTGCAACATCTGGAGGTCCACAGTTTGGAGACCACTGTGCCCTTCCAGATGTTGCAAAACTACACATCCTCAGCATGCCCTTACTGTCCAGGCATGCTGGGAGTTGTAGGTCTGTAACATCTGGCCCTTCAGATGTTGCAGAACTACAACTCCCAGCATGCCTGGACAGTTTTGGCATACTGGGAGTTGTAGTTTTGCAACATCTGGAAGGGCACAGATTGGGAACCACTGTAGTAGTGGTCTGCAAACTGTAGTCCTCCAGATGTTGCAAACTACAACTCCAAGCATGCTGGGAGTTGTAGTTCGGCAACATCTGGCTCTAAAGATGTTGCCGAACTACTACTCCCAGCATGCCTGAGAATGTTTGGGAGTTGTGGTTTTGCAACAACAGGAGGCACACTGGTTGGGAAACATTGTCTGTTTCCTAACTCAGTGTTTCCCAACCCGTGTGCCTCCAGCTGTTGCAAAACTATAACTACCAGCATGCACTGATAGACTGTGCATGCTGGGAGTTGTAGTTTTGCAACAGCTGGAGGTCCCCCCCTTGTGAATGTACAGGGTACATTCACATGGGCAGGGGGCTTACAGTGAGTATCAGGCTGCAAGTTTGCGATGCAGCAAATTTTGCGCGGCAGCTCAAACTCGCAGCGGGAAAATCGCTGTAACCCCCCTGCCCGTGTGACTGTACCCTAAAAAAACTACACTACACTAATACAAAATAAAATAAAAAGTAAAAAACACTACATATACACATAGCCCTACACAGCCCCCCTCCTTCCCCAATAAAAATGAAAAACGTCTGGTACGCCACTGTTTTCAAAATGGAGCCTCCAGCTGTTGCAAAACAACAACTCCCAGTATTGCCGGACAGCCGTTGACTGTCCAAGCATGCTGGGAGTTTTGCAACAGCTGGAGGCACACTGTTTGGGAATCACTGGCGTAGAATACCCCTATGTCTACCCCAATGCAAATCCCTAATTCAGGCCTCAAATGCGCATGGCGCTCTCTCACTTCGGAGCCCTGTCGTATTTCAAGGCAACAGTTTAGGGTCACATACGGGGTATCGCCGTACTCGGGAGAAATTGCCTTACAAATTTTGGGGGGCTTTTTCTCCTTTCATCCCTTATGAAAAGGTGAAATTGGGGTCTACACCAGCATGTTAGTGTAAAAAAAAAAATTTTTTTACACTAACATGCTGGTGTTGCCCTATACTTTTCATTTTGACAAGAGGTAAAAGGGAAGAAAGCCCACCACAATTTGTAATGCAACTTCTCCCGACTACGGAGATACCCCATATGTGGGCGCAAAGTGCTCTGGGGGCGCACAACAAGGCCCAGAAGGGAGAGTGCACCATGTACATTTTGAGGCGATTTTCACAGGGGTGGCTGATTGTTACAGCGGTTTTGACAAACGCAAAAAAAAAAAAAAACACGTGACCCCATTTTGGAAACTACACCCCTCACGGAATGTAATGAGGGGTGCAGTGAGAATTTACACCCCACTGGTGTCTGACAGATCTTTGGAACAGTGGGCTGCGCAAATTAAAAATTTTTTACAGCCCACTGTTCCAAAGATCTGACAGACACCAGTGGGGGCTAAATGCTCATTGTACCCCTTGTTACGTTCCTCAAGGGGTCTCGTTTCCAATGTGGTATGCCATGTGGGGGTTATTTTGCTGTCCTGGCACCATAGGGGCTTCCTAAATGCGACATGCCCCCAAGCAAAATTTGCTCTCAAAAAGCCAAATATGACTCCTTCTCTTCTGAGCATTGTAGTTCGCCCATAGTGCACTTCATGTCAACTTATGGGGTACCTCCATACTCAGAAGAGATGGGGTTACAAATTTTGGGGGCTATTTTCTGCTATTAACCCTTGCAAAAATGTGAAATTTGGGGGGAAGCACACATTTTATTGAAATTTTTTTAAATTTTTTTACATATGCAAAAGTCGTGAAACACCTGTGGGGTATTAAGGCTCACTTTATTCCTTGTTACGTTCCTCAAGGGGTCTAGTTTCCAAAATGGTATGCCATGTGGGTATTTTTTGCTGTCCTGGCACCATAGGGGCTTCCTATATGGGACATGCCCCCCAAAAACCATTTCAGAAAAACGTACGCTCCAAAATCCCCTTGTTGCTCCTTCTCTTCTGAGCCCTCTACTGCGCCCGCCGAACACTTTACATAGACATATGAGGTATGTGCTTAGTCGAGAGAAATTGGGCTACAAATAGAAGTATACATTTTCTCCTTTTACCCCTTGTAAAAATTCAAAAATTGGGTCTACAAGAACATGCGAGTGTAAAAAATGGAAATTGTGAATTTTCTCCTTCACTTTGCTGCTATTCCTGTGAAACACCTAAAGGGTTAAAATGCTGACTGAATGTCATTTTGAATATTTTGGGGGGTGCAGTTTTTATAATGGGGTCATTTGTGGGGTATTTCTAAGATGAAGACCCTTCAAATCCACTTCAAACCTGAACTGGTCCCTGAAAAATTGTGATTTTGGAAATTTTGTGAAAAATTGGAAAATTGCTGCTGAACTTTGAAGCCCTCTGATGTCTTCCAAAAGTAAAAACTCGTCAATTTTATTATGCAAACATAAAGTAGACATATTGTATATGTGAATAAAATAAAATAATATTTGGAATATCCATTTTCCTTACAAGCAGAGAGCTTCAAAGTTAGAAAAATGCAAAATTTTCACATTTTTCATCAAATTTTGGGATTTTTCACCAAGAAAGGATGCAAGTTACCAAAAATTTTTACCACTAAGTTAAAGTAGAATATGTCACGAAAAAACAATCTCGGAATCAGAATGATAACTAAAAGCATTCCAGAGTTATTAATGTTTAAAGTGACAGTGGTCAGATGTGCAAAAAATGGCCGGGTCCAAAGGTGTAAAATGGCTGGGTCCTTAAGGGGTTAAAGGGGTATTCTGGTGGACTTTTTTCTTTTTAAGTCAACTGGTGCCAGAAAGTTTAAAAGATTTGTAAATTCTATTGAAAAAAAATCTTAATCCTTCCAGTACTTATTAGTGGCTGTATTCTCCAGAGGTTCTTTTCTTTTTGGATTTCTTTTCTGTCATGACCACAGTGCCCACTGCTGACACCTCTGTCCATGTCAGGAACTGTCCAGAGCAGGAGAAAATCCCCATAGCAAACATATGCTGCTCTGGACAGTTCCTAAAATGGACAGAGGTGTCAGCAGAGAGCACTGTGGTCATGAAAGAATTGAAATCCTAAAAGAAAAGAATTTTCTCTGTAATATATAGCCACTAATAAGTACTGGAAGGATTAAGATTTTTTAATAGAAGTAATTTACAAATCTGTTTAACTTTCTGGCACCAGTTGATAAAAAAAAAGTACCCCTTTAAATGTTTCGTATATAACAGTCTGCAATCTTTCCTGCAAAGACCCGAATGGTTAACACAAATGTAAGATTTCTTGGCATTGCAACAAATAAGCTTTTTGTATGGAGGGCACCTGTCAATTCAAGGGGTTCTTGCACATTTTGCTGACCCCCCTCCTCACATTTCTTCCTCTCTAATGTTCACTGTCTGCAGTGGTCTGTTGGTGATAGCTGGCCCTTGATTGTCCCTCACCCTGTCCTATCTGGTTACCAGTGCTCTCTCTGACGTGCCCACTGGCAGAAACCTTAACAATGACAGACAAACAGGCCTCCAGGTTCCACCACGTTGACTGCCCCATTGCTCAGTGCATTTTCCACCAACACAAACTGTACTCTTTTGGTTGGTAGTGTGGTAACCACGAGTGAAACCCGTGACCGCCACTATGCTGGGGTTAGCTACTTGGTTCTTGGGGGGGGTTATGAACCCAGGGTCGGATGGTATTAACCCTTAATGTCGCGTGAAGCCACTGTAGTCTTGGTATCTCCCGGGGTACTACAGGTCCAGGGAACTCCGTCTCCCCACAGGCTAGCAAGGAAAGAATTGACTCCACACTAGGTTGCAGTTTAACGGAGGCTTTACTAACTTGAAGATAGGTGGTACAATCTCCACAGCGCTCAACCAAAGTCTCCCAAAGGTTTAACAGACAGTCTCTAGAGGACCACACAGCTTGCAGTGCCTGGACTTGATATTGCATATATGCTTGGCTCTTACGGCCGGACTAGGAGTTTTAGGTCTGCGCTATATTAGGTTTGAGATCAAAGTCACTTACTGAAGTGTCGGTAGATTTGTGGCTTTTCGCCGAAAGATAATGAATTGTCCTTTAGGAATTCTCTGATCAAGGCTGAAGTAAAGGCTTGATATTAGTTGGGGTTTCTTCATGCTTTTCTTATCTCTCTCTCTCTCATCTTTGCTCTCACTCCTCTGCGGATTCTTCACTCTGTACTCTGAACTGAATGAATTGCTTTACTCCTCTCCTCCTCTATTCCTCTCACAGGAAATGCCACCCTTTATAAGGGAAGGCTGAACTAAAGCCCATTGGCCAGGCAGCTGTGGATCATAGAGTTGTCTGTATCCCCTTTAGGATTTACAATAAAGTTACATACAAGTGATAACATAATATAACGCCTTACACAAAAGTTCAGTCTAGCCCTCAGTCCTCCACTCTCACATACCCTAACTAAGCCTGAGGTTGCTAGGCAACATACTTAAAGCTACAGACACCTATTAACGGATTGCTAAATTATAACAGCGCAAATACAGATTAGAAATGGTTGAGTCCCTGCAGGGGAGCCCCCAGGACACTGGAGGTCTCAATCTGACAGGTCCTAAAATACCTTGACACAATGTACCTTTACTGGGACACCACAGTAGCATGGTAGACATAAAGATAAGGCATAACCTCCCATGGACACTCATAAGTAACTGTGCTTCTCCCATAAAGAACTTCACACCCCTAAAGGCGTATTCCACTGGAAATTAGTTCTATAAAAAAAATCCTAATCCTTCCAGTACTTCTCAGCTGCTGTATACTACAGAGGAAGTTCTTTTCTTTTTGAATTCCCTTTCTGTCTGACCACAGTGCTCTCTGCTGACACCTCTGCCCATGTCAGGAACTGTCTGGAGCAGAAGCATATTCCAATAGCAAACCTATCCTGCTCTGGACGGTTCCTGACATGGACAGAGATGTCAGCAGAGAGCACTGTGGTCAGACAGAATACCTCTAGAGCATACAGCATCTTATAAGTACTGGAAGGATTAAGATTTTTAAATGGAAGTAATTTACAAATCTGTTAAACTTTCTGGTACCAGTTGATTTAAAAAATAAATCTAGTTTTCCACTGGAGTACCACTTTAACCTCTTAAGGACCCCGCATCATATGGCGGTGGGCCCGGCATCATAGTGAAGCCGGGACCCGCATCTAACAGCGCGCGGCACTGATCGCAGTGCCGCGCGCTATTAACCCTTTAGCCGCGCGCTCAAAGCTGAGCCGCGCAGCTAAAAACGAAAGTAAAAGTGCCCGGCTAGCTCAGGGAGCTGTTCGGGATCATCGCGGTATAATGTCGGCATCCCGAACAGCTGTAGCACAGGAGGAGGTCTTCTTACCTTCTCCTGTGCTGTCCGATCGCCGAATGAATGCTTCAAGCCTGAGATCCAGGCTTGAGCATCCAATCGCCGAAAACACTGATTGATCCATTCCTATGGAGATGCATCAATCAGTGGTAAAGATCAGTTAATGCAATGTTATAGCCCGCCCTGTAGGAGCTATAATATTGCATAAGAAAAGTGTAAAAAAAAAAAAATCATTAACCCTTTCAATTATCCCTTCCCCTAATAAAAGTTTGAATCACCCGGCATTTCCAAGAATAAAAAAAACACAGTGTAAATAAAAATAAACATATGTGGTATCATCGCGTGCAGAAATGTCCGAATTATAAAAATATACTGCTTTTTAAACCGCACGTTCAATGGCGTATGCGCAAAAAAATTCCAAAGTCCAAAATAGCGCATTTTTGATCACTTTTTATACCACAAAAAAGTGAATAAAAAGTGATAAATAAGCCTGATCAGAACAAAAATGATACAGCTAAAAACTTCAGTCCACGGCGCAAAAAAATAGCTCTCATAGCACCCTGAACACAGAAAAATAAAAAAGTTATAGGGGTCAGAAGATGACCATTTTAAACGTATAAATGTTCCTGCATGTAGTCAGGATTTTTTTCTGAAGTGATACAAAATCAAACCTATACAAGTAGGGTATCATTTTAACCGTATGGACCTACAGAATAAAGATAAGGTGTAATTTTTGCCAAAAAATGTACTACGTAAAAACGGAAGCCCCCAAAACTTACAAAATAGAGTTTTTTTTCATCAATTTTGTCGCACATTGATTTTTTTTCCCGTTTCAATGTAGATGTTTGGGTAAAATGACTAATGTCATTACAAAGAAGAATTGGTGACGCAAAAAATAAGCCATCATATAGAATTTTAGGAAAAAATTTTACAGTTATGATTTTTTTAAGTTAAGGAGAAAAAATTGAAAATGAAAAAACGGAAAAAGCCCTGGTCCTTAAGGGGTTAATGGAATGAGTAACCTCGTCTTTACAGAGAATTGCAGTGACCATACAGTGTGAGAAGAAATGGTAAAATATTGTCAGAAGGTTCCTCAGTAAGATTGTAAGAAAGCTCGGCTAACATCTTAAAGGTGTACTCCGGCCCTGAGACATCTTATACCCTATCCAAAGGATAGGGGATATGATGTCTCCCCATGGGGGTCCCGCCGCTGGGGACCCCCGCAATCTTGTATTCGCCACCCACCTGTTTGAGCTGCACACAGCGGTGCCAGCTCACAAACAGCCGGGTGGCGACCACGGGCCAAAGTATGAAGACCACCCCCCCCCCCCCCGCCTCCGTGTGATGTCACCCCCCGCCCCCCGTATGCAAGTCTATGGAATGGGGGGGTAGAGGAGTGTACATCGGTGACAGAGGGGGGATGGCCAAGGTGGACATGGATGACAGGAGGGACAGAGGGGTGATTAGGGTGGAGGGACAATGGTGACAGATGTAGACTGGGGGGTGGTCAGAGGGGTGGATGGGGGGGGGGGGGACATGTGTTGCAGAGGAATGGACAGAGGTGGCCAAGGTGGACATGGATGACAGGATGGTGGACACGGGAGATATGGGGGTGAACAGGGATAACAGGGGAGGACAAGGATGACAAGGGGGATAAAAGAGGGGTGACAAAGGGATAGAGGGGTGAATAGGGGGGTGGACATGTGTTACAGGGGGGTGGACAGGGAGGGGTGGACATGGGTGACAGGGATAGACAGGGGGTGGACATGGATGACAGGGGTGAGGGGGGGGTGGACGGGGTTAAGAAGGGGTAACAGAGGGTACGAAAGGGTACAGTACCTTTTGCCATTTTTCTTCACTACACTGGCACAGTAATCAGGCGCAGCTTCCACCTTCCTCCCCTCTCCGGCAGGGCAGCGACTCAGGGCTCCGACAGGGCACTCACTCACTGGGACGCTGGGGGGGCGGAGGGGGACGCTGGGGCACGGGTCATTACACCGGCACGGTAATCCGGCAGAGCACCGCCAGTGCACTCACTCACTGGGCCGCTGGGGGGGAGGGGGATGCTGGGGCACGGGTCACTACACCGGCACGGTAATCCGGCAGAGCACCGCCAGTGCACTCACTCACTGGGACGCTGGGAATGGGAGGGGGGTGGACGCTGGGGCACGGGTCATTACACCGGCACGGTAATCCGGCAGAGCACCGCCAGTGCACTCACTCACTGGGCCGCTAGGGGGGGAGGGGGATGCTGGGGCACGGGGCACTACACCGGCACGGTAATCCGGCAGAGCACCGCCAGTGCACTCACTCACTGGGCCGCAGGGTGAGAGGAATGCAGGGGGTTGCGATATGTGTGCACGCACAGCAAAGCGCACACATACTTCCCTTCCCCCCTGCGGTGCCATAAATTTCAGACGCGCAGGCCAGGCTGGTGAATAAAAAAATAAAATATTTGCCTTCAAAATCCCGCGGCACCCCAGTTGGAAATCACTGCTCTAGATAGTCTGTATACGATATCCGAACCAAAGTAGCTTATGTTGTAACAAGTTACTTCCTACTCAATTGTATTGTTCTACTATAGTCAATTAACTAATAAGCTTGTAATGCTTTCTTACTAATGATATCTAATTGATATTCATTTATATATATCATTGTGTTTGTGAGGCTTCTTCCACCCTACAAAATTCTCAGTTTTTAAACATCCGTACGAAGTTCCTTCTGAAAATCAGCTGAAAACGTCAGTTACAAAATCCTATACTGTCGTTAGAAAATCCCTTCATAGTCTATGGGGTTTTTCTAATAGCCGTTTTAACCCGTTATAGCCCGTTATTAATAACGGCCGTTATTTTGTGACGGAAGATAGACACGGGAGAAATAGTTCATGAACCTGCATATCTTTATAATACCTGTCAGGGCCGCAGGCTGGGCCGTCCTCCTGCCCTGTACAGTAACACGGGCCGGACTGGCCTATTTGTCAACCAGGAAATATCCCATTTCAGCCGCTTACCCTGTGGGCCAGGCTGGATAAGAGCAAGCACCGCTACGCGCGTAATGACGCTCGGTCACGTCACGCTCCCAGAACTCAAGGGCCTACGTTCTGACGCCGGCCCTAGGTATTCTGAGAGTGTGACGTGACCGAGCATCATTACGCGTGGTGCTGTGCTTGCTCTTATCTAGGGGAAGGTGCTGCCCTGAATCCCCGGCAACTAAAAAGGTACCAGCCGGGGGTGGGGGTTGTCTAATCAGGGGGTTCTACCTACCTACTGGGGGGGGGGGTCTAATCTGGGGGTACAAACTGCCCACTGGGGAGTTCATCTGGGGGGACTACCTGCCTACTTGTGGGTTAATCTGGTGGTACTACCTGCCTACTGCGGGAGGGGGGGGGTGTTAATCTGGGGGTACTACCTGTCTACTGGGGGGGGGTCTAATCTGAGGGTACTACCTGTCTACTGGGGGAGGGGTCTAATTTGGGGGTACTACCTGTCTACTGGGGGGGTGTAATTTGGGGCTACTACCTGTCTAATTTGGGGGTACTACCTGCCTAATGATAATTTTTCATAATTAATATTTTTATGACCATATTTCATAATTTTAACCCCTTAAGGACCGAGGTGATTTTGGCCTTAACCTCTTCAGGACATAGGGCATATGGATACGCCCTGCATCCCGAGTCCTTAAGGACCGAGGGCGTATCCATACGCCCGTGGGAATTCCGGCCCCCACCGCTAGCCGGTTGGGGACCGGAGACGGATGCCTGCTGAAATCGTTCAGCAGGCATCCCGGCATATCGCCCAGGGGGGTCATTATGCCCCCCCATGTCGGCAATCGCCGCAGATCGCTGGACAATTCAGTCCAGCGATCTGCGGCGATTCCGGGTCAATCGGGTCTCCAGTGACCCGATGACCCGGAATTACTGGCTGTTCGGGGCCGTCTCTGACGGCCCCGAACAGCCAGAGCCTGCAGGGGTGAGGTGGCACTGGTGCCACCTCACGATCGCCCTGATTCGTCGGCCGGATTACCGGCCGACCAATCAGGGCGCCTGCTGCGGGTGTCACTCCCGCACCCGCTCCGCCCCTCTTCTGGAGGACGTGAGCGGGTGCGGGACGGGCACCCCGGGTGCTGGGGACCCCGATCCCCGGCGTTAATGTTGGGATCGTGGCCCCAGGAGCAGCGGCGGCGGCGGGACTGACCTGCAGCGTCTGGATCGTTGGAGGTGAGTGACAGCCTCCTGCTGTTGCTTAGCAACAGCTCCCAGCCTGCAAAAAGGGCATGCTGGGAGCTGTAGTTATGCAACAGCAGGAGGCAGACCACCACAACTCCCAGCATTCCCTTATGGGCATGCTGGGACTTATGGTTTTGCAACAGCTGGAGGCACATTCTTTCTATGGAAAAGTGTACCTTCAGCTGTTGTATAACTACAACTCCCAGCTTGCGCAAACAGCTAAAGTGCATGCTGGGAGTTGTAGTGGTGCATCTGCTGGTTGCATAACTACAACTCCCAGCATGCCCGTTGGCTGTCGGTGACTGCTGAGAGTTGTAGTTTTGCAACAGCTGAAGGCACACTGGTTGGGAAACTCAGAGTTTTTTTTTACCTAACTCAGTGTTTCACGACCGGTGTGCCTCCAGCTGTTGCAAACTACAACTCTCAGCAGTCACCGTACACCATGCACCGTACATGCTGGGAGTTGTAGTTTTGCAACAGCTGGAGGCACACTGGTTGTGAAACACTGAGTTAGGTCACAAACTCAGTGATACATAACCAGTGTGCCTACAGTTGTTGCAAAACTGCAACTCTCAGCAGTCACCAACAGCCAATGGGCATGCTGGGAGTTGTAGTTATGCAACAGCTGGATGTCTCCCCAATGTGAACGTACAGGGTACACTCACATGGGCGGAGGATTACAGTAAGTATCTGGCTGCAAATTTGAGCTGCCGCAAACTTTCTGCTGCAGCTCAAATTGCCAGCGAGAAACTACTGTGAACCCCCGCCCGTGCGACTGTACCCTAAAAACACTACACTACACTAACACAAAAAATAAAATAAAAAGTAAAAAACACTACATATACACATACCCCTACACATCCCCCCTCCCCTCCCCAATAAAAATGAAAAACGTCTGGTACGCCACTGTTTCCAGAACGGAGCCTCCAGCTGTTGCAAAACAACTCCCAGTATTGTCGGACAGCCGTTGACTGTCCAGGCATGCTGGGAGTTTTGCAACAGCTGGAGGCACCCTGTTTGGGAATCACTGGCGTAGAATACCCCTATGTCCACCCCTATGCAATCCCTAATTTAGGCCTCAAATGCGCATGGCGCTCTCACTTTGGAGGCCTGTCGTATTTCAAGGCAACAGTTTAGGGTCACATATGGGGTATCGCCGTACTCGGGAGAAATTGTGTTACAAATTTTGGGGGGTATTTTCTGCTTTTACCCTTTTTAAAAATGTAACATTTTTGGGAAAACAAGCATTTTAGGTAAAAAAAAAATTTTTTTTTTACATATGCAAAAGTTGTGAAACACCTGTGGGGTATAAAGGTTCACTTAACCCCTTGTTATGTTCCCCGAGGGGTCTAGTTTCCAAAATGGTATGCCATGTGTTTGTTTTTTTTGCTGTCCTGGCACCATAGGGGCTTCCTAAATGCGGCATGCCCACAGAGAAAATATTGCGTTCAAAAAGCCAAATGTGACTCCTTCTCTTCCGAGACCTGTAGTGCGCCAGCAGAGCACTTTTCACCCCCATATGGGGTGTTTTCTGAATCGGGAGAAATTGGGCTTCAAACTTTTAGGGGTATTTTCTGCTATTACCCTTTTTAAAAATAAAAATTTTTTGGGAAAACAAGCATTTTAGGTAAAATTTTTTTTTTTTTTTTTACATTTGCAAAAGTCGTGAAACACCTGTGGGGTATTAAGGTTCACTTTATCCCATGTTACATTCCCCGAGGGGTCTAGTTTCCAAAATGGTATGCCATGTGTTTTTTTTTTGCTGTTCTGGCACCATAAGGGCTTCCTAAAGGTAACATGCCCCCCAAAAACCATTTCAGAAAAACGTACTCTCCAAAATCCCCTTGTCGCTCCTTCCATTCTGAGCCCTCTACTGCGCCCGCCGAACACTTAGACATATGAGGTATGTGCTTACTCGAGAGAAATTGGGCTACAAATACAAGTAAACATTTTGTCCTTTTACCCCTTGTAAAAATTCAAAAATTGGGTCTACAAGAACATGTGAGTGTAAAAAATGAAGATTGTGAATTTTCTCCTTCACTTTGCTGCTATTCGTGTGAAACACCTAAAGGGTTAAAACGCTGACTGAATGTCATTTTGAATACTTTGGGGGGTGTAGTTTTTATAATGGGGTCATTTATGGGGTATTTCTAATATGAAGACCCTTCAAATCCACTTCAAACCTGAACTGGTCCCTGAAAAATACTGAGTTTGAAAATTTTGTGAAAAATCGGAAAATTGCTGCTGACCGTTGAAGCCCTCTGGTGTCTTCCAAAAGTAAAAACATGTCAATTTTATGATGCAAACATAAAGTAGACATATTGTATATGTGAACCAAAAAAAATTTATTCGTAATATCCATTTTCCTTACAAGCAGAGAGCTTCAAAGTTAGAAAAATGCTAAATTTTCAAATTTTTCATCAAATTTACGGATTTTTCACCAAGAAAGGATGCAAGTATGGACAAAAATTTACCACTATGTTAAAGTAGAATATGTCACGAAAAAACAATCTCGGAATCAGAAGGATAACTAAAAGCATTCCAGAGTTATTAATGTTTAAAGTGACAGTGGTCAGATGTGCAAAAAATGCTCCGGTCCTTAAGGCCAAAATGGGCTCCGTCCTGAAGGGGTTAAGGACCAGAGCATTTTTTGCAGATCTGACCACTGTCACTTTAACCCCTTAAGGACTCAGCATTTTTCCGTTTTTGCATTTTCATTTTTTCCTCATCACCTTCTAAAAATCATAACACTTTCAATTTTGCACCTATTCAATTTTTTGTGCCACCAATTCTACTATGCAGTGACATTAGTTATGTTACCAAAAAATCCACGGCGAAACGGCGAAATCATTGTGCGACAAAATTGAAGAAAAAATTTCCTTTTGTAAATTTTGGGGGCTTCCGTTTCTACGCAGTGCATTTTTTGGTAAAAATAACACATCATTTTTATTCTGTAGGTCCATACGGTTAAAATGATACCCTACTTATATAGGTTGGATATTGTATTACTTCGGAAAAAAATCATAACTACATCATGCAGGAAAATTTATATGTTAAAAATTCTCATCTTCTAACCCCTATAACTTTTTTAGTTTTCTGCATACAGGCCGGTATGAGGACTCATTTTTTGCGCCGTGTTCTGAAGTTTTTATCGGTACCATGTTTGTATTAATTTTTTCATGATATAAGAAGTGACCAAAAATACACTATTTTGGACTTTGGAATATTTTTTGCGTGTAAGCCATTGAACGAGCGATTTAATTAACAATATATTTTTATAGTTCGGACATTTTCGCACGCAGCGATACCACATATGTTTATTTCGTTTTTTTTTATGGGAAAAGGGGTCAAACTTTTATTAGGGAAGGAGTTAAAGGGGTACTCTGGTGAAAACCTTTTTTCTTTTAAATCAACTGGTGGCAGAAAGTTAAACATATTTGTAAATTACTACTTTTAAATTTTTTTTAATCCTTCCTGTACTTCCTGATGACATCACGAGCACAGTTCTCTCTGCTGACGTTATTATAATAATAATAACACTTTATTTATTGTTGTCCTTAGTGGGATTTGAATCCAAGTCTCCAGCACTGCAAGGCAGCATGGTTGCTAAAACGGACACAGATGTCAGCAGAGAGCACTGTCTTCATGATGTCATCAGTGTTCCAAAAAAAAGGAATTTCCTCTGTAGCATTCAGCAGCTAATAAGTACTGGAAGGATTAAGATTTTTTTAATAGAAGTAATTTACAAATATGTTTAACTTTCTGCCACCAGTTGATTTAAAAGAAAAAAGATTTTCACCAGAGTACCCCTTTTAAATGACCTTTGTTAACTTCTTTTTTTCACTTTTTTTTACAGTGTTATAGCTCCCATAGGGACCTATAACACTGCACACACTGATCTCCTATGCAGATCCCTGCAAAGCCATAGCTTTGCACGGATCAGTGAGATAGGGGCTCGATTGCTCAAGCCTGTAGCTCAGGCTTGGAGCAATCAATCGACGATCGGACGCCGCGGAGAGAGGTAAGGAGACCTCCGCCTGCGTCCCAGCTGATCGGAACATAGCAATTTTATCGCGATGTCCCGATCAGCCCTAGTGTGCTGCCGGGAAGCGTTTACTTTCATTTTCAGACGCGGCTTCAATTTTGATCGCCGCGTCTGAAGGGTTAACAGCGTGTGGCACAACGATCGATGCTGCGCGCTGTTAGCCCAGGGTCCCGGCTATGATTAGCAGCCGGGACCGACACGGTGTGACCCCGTTTTTCACACCGGGCTACGCCCTGAGTCCTTAAGAGGTTAAGCATTAATTACTCTGGGATGCTTGTACTTATGAATTTGATTCAGAGATTGTTTTTTCGTGACAAATTCAACTTTATCCTAGTTGTAAATTTTTGTCGATTCTTGCATCATTTCTTTGTGAAAAATTCAAAAATTTTATGAAAAATTAGAAAAGTTTGCATTTTTCTAACTTTGAAGCTCTCTGCTTGTAAGGAAAATAGGCATCTCAAATAAATTATATATTGATTCACATATACAATATGTCTACTTTATGTTTGCATCATACGGGAGATATCTTTATATTATTATATTATATACAATATAATATGTTTTCATCATAAAGTTGACATGTTTTTACTTTGGAAGACATGAGAGGGCTTCAGAGTTCAGCATCAATTTTCCAGTTTTTCACAAAATTTTCAAAATCGGAATTTTTCACAGACCATGTCAGTTTTGAAGTGGATATGAAGGGTCTTCATATTAGAAATACCCCACAAATGACCCCATTATAAAAACTGCACCCCTCTAAGTATTCAAAATGACATTCAGAATGTTTGTTTACCCTTTAGGTGTTTCACAGGAATAGCAGCAAAGTGAAGGAGAAAATTCAAAATCTCAATTTTTTACACTAACCTGTTCTTGTAGACCCAGTGTTTGAATTTTAACAAGGGGTAAAAGGAGAGAAATCCCCCCAAATGTGTAACCCAATTTCTCTCGAGTAAGGAAATACCTCATATGTGTATGTCAAGTGTTCGGAGGGCGCAGTAGAGGGCTCAGAAGGGAAGGAGCGACAATGGGTTTTTGCAGAGTGAGTTTTTCTGAAAGGATTTTTGGGGGGCATGTCACATTTAGGAAGCCCCTATGGTGCCAGAACAGCTGAAAAGCCCCCACATGGCATACTATTTTGGAAACTACACCCCTCAAGGTACATAATAAGGGCAGGGGTTTATGTAACAAGGGCAGGGGTTTACAGCAAGGAAACTTGCTGTAAACACCTGCCCATGTGAATGTACATTCACATGGGGGACGGGCAAAACTACAACTCCCAGCATGCCCTTTGGCTGTCCGATCATGCTGGGGGTTGTAGTTATGCAACAGCTGGAGGCACACTGGTTGCAAAACACAGTTTGTTACTTAACTCAGTGTTTCGCAACCCATGTGTCTCCAGCTGTTGCTAAACTACAACTCCCAGCATGCATGGTCTGTCAGTGCATGCTGGGAGTTATAGTTTTGCAACAGCTGGAGGCAAACAGGTTGGGAAACACTGAGTTAGGAAACAGACAATGCTTCCCAACTAGTGTGCCTCCAGTTGTTGCAAAACTACAACTCCAAGCATGCCCAGACAGTCTAGGCATGCTGAAAGTTGTAGTTCTGTAACATCTGGAAGAGCACAGATTGGAGACCAGTGCACAGTGGTCTCCAAACTGTGGCCCTCCAGATGTTGCAAAACTACAACTCCCAGCATGCCCAGACAGCCAAAGGCTGGGCATGCTGTG
This sequence comes from Hyla sarda, assembly GCF_029499605.1. Classification (NCBI taxonomy): domain Eukaryota; kingdom Metazoa; phylum Chordata; class Amphibia; order Anura; family Hylidae; genus Hyla; species Hyla sarda. Next base: position 74,439 of record NW_026610782.1, read on the forward strand.
AGTTGTAGTTTTAAAACTCCTAGAAGCAACAGTGAAGATCACATTACAGCGATCTTCACTGCTGCATCTGATGCCACAGCTGCCTCCTCCACTTGTGCCTGCCGCCGGTCCCAGGTATGTGCCGTGGGCCACCCCATCACCCCCCCCCCCCCCACAGCACTCATCATCCCCCGCTCTGCCCGACTTCTAGGAACGGGCAGACTGAGGGAAATGAACTTTAAACCCCCCCCCCCCCCCCAGTCAGCTGAGACACCCCCCCCCCAGTCAGCTGACACACTGTGATTGGTCCACAGGGACCAATCACAGGGATTGCTGACTAGGACCATCCACAGATGGTCCTGGGGGAGGCTTGCAGAAGTTGTCTCCTGCTGGTAACAGCGGGACTTCTGCCAGCTAACCCATGCGATGCCGCGCATCGCCGGGTTAACTGAATGCCTTTTATAAACGGCGGAATGCGCGAAGGACCTGCCCAATCGGCCGTTTATATAAGGCATTCTGTGGGAAGGGGTTAGTTGAGTTATTACCGTACGACAAAGTGCTCCACCAATCAGAGGCTGAGCAGTGCTATTGGCTGTCTGGGCATGCTGGGAGTTGTAGTTATGTGAAACCATATTCAACTGCGGCTCTTCATACATTTGGGGCACCTTACTCCGAGATATTTTTGTTTCTCACTGACATATAAAACACTGATTTATAATAAATTCCCTACTTTGTCTATTATAACAATAATTACAACTATTGGAATATTTGTCTAATAAAAATGTTTATTCATCTTTTCCAGTGTTCATACATACAGGTTGGTGGTGAATACCCATAGTATACTGGCGATGATGGTAATGACACCTTTAATCTCGGGGATATTGACAATTAGGATGGCAACGGTGACCCGTCCCAGGAACTGTCTGACCGAGTTAATATAGTCCATCGGTCCGGTGATGCTGGTCACTATCCCCCTTGGCATAACCCACGTCAGAAGCTGGAGTGTGATGGCGATCCAGGTGAGCCTGTCACTGAAGAAGCCGATCCAGCTGATGGCGGTGGGGTTACAGATCACGTAAAGAAGCTCTATAGTGCTGTTGGTGGTAATCCAGGTCACAAACTCATTGACTGGGTTCATCCAGGCAAGCAGGGAGCTGCTGGTGATGGTGGGGATCCAGAAGATCAAGTCAGTGGTGGTGTCTATCCAGGACAGCAGGTCACTGATGATAGTAGCAAACGAGATCAGGTCGTCAACAGCATCTATGAACCGGTCCAGCAGGTTGTTATCGATGGGAATATAGCATAGCAGGCAGATGATCATGTCACCATAAGTGCTGATCCAGCCAAGATAGTTTTTGATGATGGCCGCCCCGCTCTGCAGGTTGTTGGTAATGGAATCCCAGTTGATCGCGTCGTTGCTGGCAGTGGTGTCATTACTCCCCAGGACAGGGGTGATCTTTCTGATCCTGGTCCTGGTCCAGATGGGACACTTCATGTCGCTGCTGGCAGAGGTTTGATTACTCACCAGGACAGGGGTGATCTTTCTGATCCTGGTCCTCGTCCAGATGGGACACTTCATGTCGCTGCTGGTAGTATTCAAGCTGGGCAGATCTCTGATGGTATCGTTCTGCCCTTGCAGGTGGCTGGAGGTGATATTCCAGCTCGGTTGGTTGCTGGTGATTTCAAACCAGAAACTCGGGCCGGTGGTGAAGAGGGAACCCAGGAGGATGGTAACTGTCCAGCACATGCTACAGGCCAAATTGACCTCATCCCTGCTGATGTGGTCCCCTCGAATCATGATAAAATAAAATAAAAAGCGCAAGGAAACAATATAGAAACACTAGTGCTCGCTAGATTGCAGTCCTCAGAGTAAGGCCTCTGGGGCTCTGCACCTCTTTTTCCAGCTATCACCATTTGTGAAGTCACATGTGTGATGTCATACGGAATGTCACTGCTCTGAGGACAGGTGTAAACATGGACATTTACATCCATTTGTTTTATAGGGTGAAATAAGCTTTTTATTATTAAATAAAGGTATAGAAAACTCGGGGTATAGGGTGTTTTTTTTTGGGGGGGGCGGTGACTTTAAACGGAGGACTGGGTATTTGGGTGGGAACGAACATCACTTTATAACATAGACAAACAAATATAACATAATATACAAATATAAATACAAATATTAATAAAATTCTGACAAAGTCCAACGTTATCTACAGATTTGGGTAGTCTGGCAGGAGGATTCCTCATTTTTGAGAATAGGAGGAGGAGGAAAGTGATGGTGGGGGAAGAATACACAGCTCCCGAATTGATCAGAACACTACAGCTCTGCTTCATTGGGAGTAGTCACCAGCACCCCAACCACCATGTTTCTTTTTTTCCCCTATATATTGCAACTTATTCCTTCTGCATATATACCTACAAACGCCAAAAGCGTAACCCCGACACCAAATAAAGTACAAATCGATGTATGAAAATGTATATTTTTTTTTATTAATAAAAGAACATGATTCTAAAAATGTACATAATAGACTAAATAAAATAAATATATATCAATATATGTTAAAACATTTGGCTGCAAATAATGGCTACAGGTTCGGAATTTATATAATAGTGACCCAATAGAAAAGGAATAACACACCTGTCCAAATAGTAAGCCGCTGGGTCGGAAGTGACATTGGACACCGCGGCACTCGTGTGATGGAGCACGCAACGCGCATTCACATTATAGAGTGGGTTCGGCAACGAAAACATGGCCACAGTCACTCATACTGCGCATGCGTGCACAAAAAAATTCTAGGGGGAAAGACAGATCGCTGCTAATGGAGGGATATACAAAATAAGTTGAACATCGGACCCAGGGCTAAATAATACAAAGAATGAAAATATATAGTGGGAGAACTGACTGTGAAGGCAATAACATGGCTATAAATAATGCATATACATTTGAGATAATAGCAATAATGATTTATAATAATCCAGGGGCATATGAAAGCATAAAAAAAATTACAAGGATGTGATAACATGCATAATGGTAAAACAAATACCGTAAATAGCGCATGCAACATATACAAAAATGAGAAAAATATTTTTGTAAAAAAATATATTTGTAGAAGTGTATACCGTATTTTTCGCCCTATAGTACGCACCGGTATATAAGACGCACCCAATTTTAAAGGCGCAAAATCTAGAAAAAAAAAATTCTGAACCCAACAGTTATCTTCAACCTGCGGACCTCCAGATGTTGCAAAACAACAACTCCCAGCATGCCCGGACAGCCGTTGGCTGTCCGGGCATGCTGGGAGTTGTAGTTTTGCATCAACTGGAGGTCCGCAGGTTGAAGACCACTGGATAGGAGGTAATACTCACGTGTCCCTGCCGCTCCGGACCCGTCACCGCTGCCCTGGATGTCGCTCCTTCGCTGTCGCCGCGTCCCCGTGGTATCCCCGACGCTCCGGACGTCTTCTTCCCTGGGATCCACACTCTCCGTCGCCGTCATCATCACGCGATCGGTGATGTCCTGTATTAGCCGCGGGTCCCGGCCGTTGATGGCCACCGGTACCGCCGCGATAGGTGTGTGTATTCGCCGTGTAAGACGCACCAACTTTCCCCCCCCCCCCCCCCCCAGTTTTGGAGAATAAAAAGTGCGTCTTATACGGCGAAAAATACGGTAAATGAATCTTGATTAGTGTGCAGGAATGATGTATACTAAATCCAAATGGATAGGAGCAGTGCCTGAAGAGTGCAGGAATATATAGAGCATGCAATACAATACATACATATACAAAAGATATAAAAAGTGCAGAGATATAGTGCATATAGTACAATGCATATATATATATATATATATATATATATATATATATAGATAGATACATAGATATACACAAAACATGCATAATATAAAAGGATCCTGCATGTCAGAGGCCATATGCCCAGCAGAGGTGAGTGGATTAGGCATGTTAGGGTCTCATCCGACAAGAGGCCACCTCCGTGTGGTGGATGGGGACACGTTTTGATCAAAAAGTGCGCTAAGAGCCTCGATTTTTTTGACAAAGAGAGCTGCTGCTGCAACCTTATTTTTTGTATACTTTATATACGGTACATACTACTGAAATTATATTGTTCAGAAAATGGTGTAAATCTTTTTTATTGAGTAACGAAAACTGAGATTGGAAACCTTTTCAAAAATGTCTTTTATTTCTTTCCTATTAAAAATTATATTAAAAAAAACCTCTACACAAAAAATGTATATAAACTATATACTCATTATCGACCGCCAGTTTATAGAATCATTGGGGGAGATTTCTCATTAGGGTCTGTTGTAGACACAGATCTGCCCCTTTACACAATTTACAAAAGTTGTGCACGTCGTTTGATAAATTTTGCGCAAATATATAACCCCTCCCCCCCTGGCTCTACCGTGCACGCCTTCTCTACCTCCACGGCACTGCTCACATAGCTAGAAGTGCTGGAGCAGCAGTGTGCGCTAAATATTTATAAAGTACACAGAGGGTAGATTCTCAAAGAATTTTGCGGCACAAAAAAATCAATTTTGCGCCAAAATTTTGGCGCAAAAAGTATTGAACACATTTCAAAGAGCTTTGTGCCGCGGTTTACACCATTCACGTCAGTTTTGTAAAAGTGGGCGTGTCCACGTATATTTTCTGCTTTACATGATGGGCACTAGGTCTTCTCCAGGAAACTATAGACCGGTAAGTCTAACGTGCATTGTGGGTAAATTGTTTGAAGGATTTATACGGGATTACATACAGGAATACATAGGGGATAATTGTATTATAAGTGATAGCCAGCATGGGTTTCCTAAGGATAGAAGTTGTCAAACCAATCTAATTTGCTTTTATGAAGAGGTGAGTAGAAGCCTTGACAGAGGAATGGCTGTGGATATAGTGTTTCTGGATTTTGCTAAAGCGTTTGATACTGTCCCTCACAGACGTCTGACAGGTAAGTTAAGGTCTTTGGGTTTGGAAATTTTAGTTTGTAACTGGATTGAACACTGGCTCATGGATCGTACCCAGAGAGTGGTGGTCAATGATTCGTACTCTGATTGGTCCCCGGTTATTAGTGGTGTACCCCAAGGTTCTGTACTGGGACCGCTGTTGTTTAATTTATTTATCAATGATATAGAGGATGGTATTAACAGCTCTTTTTCTATCTTTGCAGATGACACAAAGCTTTGTAGCACGGTACAGTCTATAGAGGATGTGCATAAGTTACAAGATGACTTGGATAGACTAAGTGTCTGGGCCTCCACTTGGCAAATGAGGTTCAATGTGGATAAATGTAAAGTTATGCATCTGGGTACTAATAACCTGCATGCATCGTATGTCTTAGGGGGGATTAAACTGTCAGAGTCACTGGTAGAGAAGGATCTGGGTGTACTTGTAGATCACAGACTACAGAATAGCATGCAATGTCAGGCTGCTGCTTCCAAAGCCAGCAGGATATTGTCATGTATCAAAAGAGGCATGGACTCAAGGGACAGGGACATAATACTCCCCCTTTATAAAGCATTGGTACGGCCTCACCTGGAATATGCTGTTCAGTTTTGGTCGCCTGTACATAAAAGGGACACTGTGGAGCTGGAAAGGGTGCAGAGACGCGCGACTAAACTAATATGGGGCATGGAACATCTTAGCTATGAGGAGCGATTAAAGGAGTTACAATTGTTTAGTCTTGAGAAGAGACGTCTAAGGGGGATATGATAAACGTATATAAGTATATTAATGGCCCATACAAAAAATATGGAGAAAAACTGTTCCAGGTTAACCCCCCCCCCCCCCCCCAAAGGACGAGGGGGCACTCCCTCCGTCTGGAGAAGAAAAGGTTTAGTCTCAAGGGGCGACACGCCTTCTTTACCATAAGAATTGTGAACTTATGGAACAGTCTACCTCAGGAACTGGTCACAGCAGGAAAAATTAACAGCTTTAACCTCCCTGGCGGTATGATTCTGTCTCGAAATGTGTACCAAAAGCGGTACAATTTTTTTTAACTGAATTTCACATCTCCCTCCGCCCATTTCACATCTCCCCGTCACATTCCCCTCTCCCTTGTCACATCCCCCGTCACATTCTCCCCCCTCCTTGTCACATTCTCCCCCCTCCTTGTCACATTCCCCCCCTTGTCACATTATCCCCCTTCATGTTACATTCCCCTCCCCCTGTCACATCCCCCCCTTGTCACATCCCCCCTTCATGTCACATCCCCCCTGTCACATTCCCCCCCTTGTCACATTCCCCCCCTCTCACATTCCCCCCTTTGTCACATTCATCCCCTGTCACATTCCCCCCTTGTCACATTCCCCCCCTGTCACATTCCCCCCTTGTCACATTCCCCCCCTGTCACATTCCCCCCCTGTCACATTCCCCCCTTGTCACATTCCCCCCTTTGTCACATTCATCCCCTGTCACATTCCCCCCCTGTCACATTCCCCCCTTGTCACATTCCCCCCCTGTCACATTCCCCCCCTGTCACATTCCCCCCTTGTCACATTCCCCCCTTTGTCACATTCATCCCCTGTCACATTCCCCCCCTGTCACATTCCCCCCTTGTCACATTCCCCCCCTGTCACATTCCCCCCTTTGTCACATTCCCCCCTGTCACATTCCCCCCCTGTCACATTCCCCCCCTGTCACATTCCCCCCTTGTCACATTCCCCCCCTTGTCACATTCCCCCCCTGTCACATTCCCCCTCTGTCACATTCCCCCCTTGTCACATTCCCCCCTTTGTCACATTCATCCCCCCTTCTCACCTTGTCCTGCAGCAAATACACTAGGTTTGCCGGCAGATTTCATACCTAGTGTATCTGCTGCAGAACAAGCCCTTTCCCCTTCAGCCAATCACAGGCTTTACACCACTGCGGCCTGTGATTGGCTGAAAAGTGAAAGGTCCTAGAAGATGAATAGTGAAGAGAGGACACCCCGGACCGCACGGAGGGGAACGACATCTGCAGGGACCGGGACTAGGTGAGCAAAAGGTTTTTTTATTTTACTACTTCTTCCTTTTACACTTAGCTCAGTGAAACTACTACTCCCAGCATGCCCGGACAGCCTTTGGCTGTTCGGGCATGCTGAGAGTTGTAGTTTTGCAACAGCTGGAGGCCCCCTGGTAGGGAAACACTGACTTTTAGTATTTTTCTTTACCTGCTCTGGCCGGCCCCCGCAACGGGAGCCGACCAGAGCAGATAATCGCATGTTTTCCCGGGGGGCCGCATCGCTATATCACATTGCTTTTGCGATATATCGTGCAGCCCGGCCGGGAACTCTGCAATTCTACCCCGAGCGTGACTCGGGGTTACCGATCCTGGCAGGGAAAATTAACCCCGAGTCACGCTCGGGAATACCGCTCAGGAGGTTAAAACAGGATTAGATACATTCCTGGAACAAAATAACATTAATGCTTATGAAGAAATATAAAATCCCATCCCTTCCCCAATATCGTGCCACACCCCTACCCTTCAATTCCCTGGTTGAACTTGATGGACATATGTCTTTTTTCGACCGTACTAACTATGTAACTATGATATTTTCAAAGGGGTGAGAGTCCAGTTTACATAAAAAATTTCATACCGGAAATCACAGAAATTGGGTTGCAGTTTTACTGTTTTTGGGGGGGTTTTTTCTTTGCTTTTGTGGGAAAAGGTGTTATTTAAGTAATTATAAAAAAAAAAAAATTAAAAAAAAACTATTATTGAAAATGGCATTCAAAAAAAATATATATATATATAGAATTTTTTTTTTTTTTTTATTGGTCACTGCACCTGCACTCACATTTAAGCTCAGAAATGTTTTATTTAACGCACATTGACAGGATTGTGGAGCCGGATGGTACCCAACACGTAGACACTGGCCCTATAGCAACGGCTTTCCGGGACTTCTACTATTCTCTTTATAACATACACCCAACTAACCCCACGCCATTGCCACGCACGCAGGCAATCCAAACTTTCTTGTACCGATTGAATTTACCTACCCTCACCACACTGGAAGGGGAAACATTGCTGGAGCCTTGCACTGCTGAGGAGGTTGAGGCAGTAATAAAGTCCTTCCCCATAGGGAAGAGCCCGGGACCAGATGGCCTGAGCTTACAATACTATAAAAAGTTGGGCACAGTCTTGCTGCCTCGGCTTACTCAGTGGTGCAACGCGTTACTTGGAGGCACCCATTTGCCGCCCCAATCCCTAGAGGCACACATCACTATTCTACCAAAAGAAGGTAAAGACCCTCTACTGTGCTCGAGTTATAGGCCCATTTCACTTTTGAATATGGACCTAAAGATCTGGGCTAAGCTGTTGTCCATGAGACTTCGCCCTCTCCTCCCTGGCCTCATTCATGTGGACCAGACTGGTTTTGTGAAGGGCAGGGAGGGGAAGCATAATGCATTACGAGTCATGCACGCTATTCACTATGCCACACAAAAAAAGATCCCTCTACTCCTTCTCGGCACAGATGCCGAGAAGGCGTTTGATAGGGTAGCGTGGGACTACATGAACAAGGTGTTAACCAAATATCGCATCCCTGATCGCTTCATCCGAGCTATCATGTCCCTATATAGTGAACCCAGCGCACGGGTTAGGGTCAATGGCACTCTTTCTGAACCTTTCCCCATATGTAATGGGACGCGACAAGGGTGCCCCCTATCACCGTCACTGTACGTCCTCGTGATGGAGACTCTTCTCCAGGGCTTGAGGCAGGATGGGGCGATTAGGGGATTGCAAATAGGGGATAGGCCTCATCTTACGGCAGCATTCGCTGACGATCTGCTCATAATGATCACTAATCCTACTGAAGCCCTGCCTCGTGTCCAATGCGTTATTGAAGAGTATGGAACCCTATCCAATTTCAAAGTAAATTATAGTAAGTCGGAGATACTGAACCTCACGATACCCCCTCGTATAGCCTCGAGTCTACAATCTTCCTCGTCTTATAGATGGCCATCTAAACACATCACATACCTGGGCATAGCCCTTCCCTCGTCGCTGAGCAACTTGTTTGACCTTAACTATGTACCCTTACTGACTAAAATGAAGAATAAAATTGACTCCTACAAGTTACCCTTCCTTTCATGGGTGGGGCGACTCAACCTCCTACAGACATACATTGTACCGTCCATACTCTACTTACTGCGCATGGTACCCATAGAACTACCTAAATGGTATCTCCTGCAATGGAAACGGCTCTTTGGGGCTTTCCTTTGGTCAGGGAAGCGCCCACGTTTAGCACATTCCCTTCTTACTAGATCTAAGAGGAGCGGTGGCATAGGTATGCCAGACATTTCTATGCTTTATACAGCTAACCATATTCATAGATGGGTTGAGATCACTACTAGAACTAGCCTACTGGGTAGCTCAGAACTTGAATGCTCACAAATGACTTCTCGAGGCTTTGGGGTGGACCGTCATGTCTGGCTGCCTACGCGCCGCTCCCTCTCGCATGTTAATAATCCCCTGTTGAAAGGTACACTCACTATCAAAAGAGCTTATGATAAAGGCACAACACAAGGAAACCACGGAAAAACACTGATTTCTCCATGCTTTCCAAGTTCTCTGATTCCATATGCAGTTCACCCTGACATGCAAGAGGCGGACGACTTGTGGTCCCATTTTCAACACGTCCCTGTCAAAACCCTATGTGCCCGAAATCAACCACCCACAGTTGAGACACTATCCACAATAGTCCCACACCTTAAAACTAACTTTCTACATCTTCATATGCTCAGGGAGATGTGTGTTGCATTTCTAAAGGTGTATGTCATTGGTGAAAAGCCAACCTGGATAGATAAGTTGATGCAATTCTCACCGAACTGCAAGCCAAAATTTTCCACATTTAATGCCTGTTTGAGAGATGAGAGGCAAACTTCTGACCCGTTGTACTTGAGATCCTGGGAGGAGGAGTTGGGGCGCAAGTTCACGGACCAGGAGAGGAAATCCATTCTAACAGGCTCCCATGGCTTCTCTAGGTGCGTTAAGCTACAAGAAGGTCATTATAAACTAGTAGCCAGATGGTATAGGACGCCCGAGTTATTATATCATTTGGGTCTGAGTGCTTCCCCTGCATGCTGGAGATGCCATGGGGGCGTGGGCTCTTTGTCTCACATTTGGTGGTCATGCCCCAGGATAACGTCTTACTGGAATGAAGTGAATTGCATCATAGATAAGGTGATGGGACGGCATGTCCCTCTCTCACCAGAGGTGGTTCTCTTGGGCTTATCGACTAGGGATTGCACCTTGTCGAAGAGGTCTCTGATTGCACACTTGCTAACTGCAGCCAAGGCATTAGTCCCACTACATTGGTTAGATGAAACACCTCCTACAGTTCAACAATGGATCTCTAAGGTCTCCCAGTTGTGTAGAATGGAGGAGCTCTCCAGTTGGAGTGATCGCTCACATGACAGATACTGGAGTATATGGGCTCCTTGGCTGGGCTTTCGTGATGCTGACACTGCTCTCCCTCTCTCGCATCAGACATAGCAACTGGGTTCCAGCAAATGACCCCATAGACAACCCCCCCACCCCTCTTTCCCAGCCCACCCTTCCCCCCCTCTCCACCTCCTCACCCACGACCAAAAACCTTATATCTATTCTTTATCCTCCACTCGTCTCTCTTTCTCCCTATTTTCTCTTTCTACTGCCTCCCACCTTGGAGAATTCCTACGCCTTTTCATTTCTCCTCTTTCTTTCTTCTCCGTCAATGCTCTAACACATTGTGCTCGTGTTCATTGACCCTACTATGTTCAGTACCATACTCCTATTACAGTTCCACCTAATTAACTGGGCTCCTAGGTGACAACACCTCAGACTTATAGGATGCTTATAGGTATGACTGACCTGTTTTATGTATGTCTTAAGTAGATGTTGGCCAATACTTCTCTTGATAGATTTGTCTTATTGATTTTACAATGATACATCAACACAGGAGCCCAATGGTCCTTTTAAATGTTACCTGGGGCCTAGCCCACACGACCGCTTTATCTTGCTTTTCTCTCTTTTTCTTTCTTCTTGATTAGCATTATGTAATGTACTTCATATTACATTTGTATGTTCTGTTGTATTGCAATATTCGAAAATAAAGAATTGAAAAAAAAAGAAATGTTTTATTTATACAGTTATCACTGGGCACTAGTAACCATGGAATATTTTGTGAGATGTTTCCGCCAGAATTTTCTGTAATGTAAAATTTGGCGCCAAAAAAAAATCCAATGTGGCTGCAAAAAAAAAATTGGGGGTGCGAAAATGAATTTTCACATACTTTCAAAGCAGCACAAGAGATCTTTGAAAATGTATAAGCATGACCACGCACACACTCAACTTGGCTACATACACCTGATCACTCACTCAGCTCTGCTGCATTTACAAAATCACACACTCAGCTCTACTACATATACACAATCACACACTCGGCTCTGCTACATAGACACAATCACACACTCAGCTCTGCTGCATTTACACAATCACACACTCAGCTCTGCTACATACACCTGATCACACACTCAGTTCTGCTGCATATACACAATCACACACTCAACTCCTGCTACATATACACACACACTCAGCTCTACTGCACATACACACACACAAACTCAGCTCTACTGCATATACACACACTCACACTCAGCTCTACTGCATATACACACACACTCAGCTCTGCTGCATATACACACACTCAGCTCTGCTGCATATACACACACTCAGCTCTACTGCATATACACACACTCAGCTCTACTGCATATACACACACTCACACTCAGCTCTACTGCACATACACACACACACACTCAGCTCCTGCTACATATACACACACTCACACTCAGCTCTACTGCATATACACACACACTCAGCTCTACTACATATACACAATCACACATATACATTGGGGGAAATTTATCATTGTTGTAGGTACATGTTTTTTGTAGATTGTTTTGGTTGGTCTAAATTTGGTGCAATTGCAAGGCACATGATAAATTTTGTGCAAAGTTCTAAATCTCCACACAGAGTACACCTGAGCTGCACCTCACAGGAAAAGTGGACATAGGGATTTTGTTCTATTGCTTTGAGGCTTGGATTCCATTGAGGTTTTTTGTTCACCAGCAAAAACGCCAGAAGAACTGTCACAGCTTTTTCCTGCATTTTTTCAGTTTTTCTTGTGTTCTTTTTCTTGCGTTTTTGCTGGTGTGTGGTAACAATCATTTTTGGATCCTGTGGCAATTTTTTTTACTGCCTTCAGGTACCACTCCATGGGTCAGATGCAGAGCGCCCAGTCCAGAGTGTAAGGAGGTGAGGAGTGATATATAGCGTATACAGGGTGCAGAGCATCACTACTTACCTACGCCAGCTGTATAGCATACTGGGGTACATAGTGTACCCATCAGGGATGTGGAAATCCTATCGCCCGACGCCCGGGACAAGTAGTTTTGGGCGCCGGGCAGGTGAATTGTTCAGAGATTTAGCCCTGTATCGGGCGAGCAGGGACAGACAGACTTCCCCCTTATTTTTCTTTAATGTCGGTGTAAGGCGCAGGAGCCGATGGAAGTCTCACACCGGCACTCAGAGTGTATGGAGGGGGCGGTGGCCTCCAGCTGACATAGAGTCCACTTATCTCCCCTCCCGGAGGATGGACGGAGCTCAGAAGACACAGCAGGGTGAGAGAAAGGATGTAGACAGCTCCGTGCACAGCTCTATCCCTCCCCCTCCCCCTGATCTGTCTCCCCAGGACCTAATCCACCACGGGGAGGTTGCTAGTTTGCACGGGGAAAACACAGAGCAGGGGGGAGGGGGAGGACGGAAATCTCACCTCACACCGGCGGCGGTGACTACAGCTCTGATGTCCACTCATGGCCGGATCAGGTGAGGAGGCCGAGAATGCAGGCGGCGGCAGGAAGGGTGGTTGTATATGTATGGTGTGAGTGTATGTGTGATGTGTGTATGTAATGTATGATGGGGGGGCAGCGGCAGGTGTATGTATGATGTGTGCATATGTATGGTGTATATCAGTGTTACCCAACCAGGGTTCCTCCAGCTGTTGCAAAACTACAACTCCCAGCATGCCCTGGGCATGCTGGGAGTTGTAGTTTTGCAACAGCTGGAGGAACCCTGGTTGGGAAACACTGGTGTATATGTATGGTGTGAGTGTATGTGTGATGTGTGTATGATGTCTGTCTGTGTGTGATGTGTATGTAATGTATAATGTGTGTATGGTGTATATGTATGGTGTGAGTGTATGTGTGATGTGTGTATGATGTCTGTCTATGTGTGATGTGTATGTAATGTATAATGTGTGTATGGTGTATATGTATGGTGTGAGTGTATGTGTGATGTGTGTATGATGTCTGTCTGTGTGTGATGTGTATGTAATGTATAATGTGTGTATGGTGTATATGTATGGTGTGAGTGTATGTGTGATGTGTGTATGATGTCTGTCTGTGATGTATGTGTGATGTGTGTATGATGTCTGTCTGTGTGTGATGTGTATCTAATGTATAATGTGTGTATGATGTCTGTGTGTGATGTGTATGTAATGTGTGATGTGTGTATGGTGTATATGTATGGTGTGATGTATGTGTGATGTGTGTATGATGTCTGTCTGTGTGTGATGTGTATGTAATGTATAATGTGTGTATGATGTCTGTTTGTGATGTGTATGTAATGTGTGTATGATGTCTGTGTGATGTGTATGTAATGTAATGTATGATATGTGGGGGGGCAGCAGCAGCAGGCCTATGTATGATGTGTGCATATGTATGGTGTATATGTATGGTGTGAGTGTATGTGTGTATGTAATGTATGATGTGGGGGGGGGGCAGTGGCGGGGGTTGTGTATGGGGATATGGGGGCAGTGGCTGGTGTATGTATGATATGTGTATGCATGAATGTTTTGTATAGGAGCGGACTGTCACGTCGGGCATTAGGGCAGTTGTGCCATCTAATTTTATTTATTTTCAGTGGCACCCGCACTATATTGCACCCCCAGAATCCCGCCCCCTTCATACTCACCCGTCAACCAAGAGCCCCACGGATGCACACAAACACGCCTGAACCAAAACTACAACTCCCAGCATGTTACACCATAACCTAAACTGTAGAACTATAAAGTGTAACATGCTGGGAGTTGTAGTTTTGGTTCGGGTCAGCTGCAGAGCCATAGGCTGCATCAGGGCATGCTGGGTGTTGTAGTTACTAACTGCAATTCCCATTATTCCTTGACACAGCCTATGGCTCTGCAGCTGACACAAACCAAAACTACAACTCCCAGCATGTCCTACAATAACCTTAACTGTCCTACTATACAGTGGAACATGCTGCAACACCCACACAACCATAGGCTGTATCAGGGCATGCTGGGAGTTGTAGTTATCTAGTAACTAAATGCAACTTCCAGCATTTTCTGACACAAAATGCAGCACATAAACTGGAGAAGCAGAACACCCCCCCCCCAGTAACACATAAGTCCCTATTGAGACTGAAAAATAGTGATTAAAATATTTTAAAAAGTGCGTATATATGTGAATAAGCCCCTTTCCTAATAAGTTTCCAATTTTCTTTAAATAAAAATAATGTAGAAAAATAAACATAAGTGATATCGCTGCATGTGGAAATCTCCAGACTATTAAAATATAATGTTAATTAAACCGTATGGTGAACGGTGTAAATGTAAAGAATAGTCCAGAATTGCTCATTTTTGGTCACTTCATGTGAGAAATTTTTTATAAGGTGATCAAAAAGTTACATCTAGACTTATCTGGTCTTGTCTCGGGTGTAAGAGGCGCTACAGCTCTCCCGCCGCTAATAGTCTGACATACTGCGATCACCTATTAACCCATTAGATCACCGCTGTCAGCAGTGTCTAAAGGATCTTATATCCATCCCTGGTGGTCTAGTGGGGGGGATCAGACTATTTTGGTTGAAATTATTTCATCAATCAGGACAAGTGGATTTTCTTGAGGGACAAGTAGATTGTGTTCCGCTTTAGTCCCTTGGACAAGTAGTTTTTTTTTTAATTTCCACACCCCTGACCCATGCAGTGGCGGATCCAGGGGGGGGGTACAACGGGGCAATTATCCCCCCCCCCCCCCCGAGATTGCTGCCCCCTAGAATGGTGGGGTGGTGGGGTGACACCCTGTCCCAGCGCTCATCCCTGTCACAAGCTATATTTGTATACTCAGTCTGCAGTGCAGAGGGAGCGTGCACACAGCGTGTCTGTGGAGTTATCGGCACTTACTCGGCTTCTCTTCCCCCTGATTGGCAGCTTTCTACTGCTCTGCTTGGGTCATGTGACACCAAAACATCACATGACCCCAGCAAGCAGGAAGTGTCTGGAGGATACAGGAGCCCAGCAGTGTTCTAAGGCAGGTAAGATAAACTACCCCCCACCATCCATGCCCACCCTTTTCCAGCATCATCCCTCCCCCTTCCCAGCACAATCCCTGCTCACCCCCCCCCCCCTTTCTCACCAGGGGTGCCCCCAGCTGTTGCAATACTACAACTCCTAGCATGCTGGGAGTTGTAGTTTTGCAACAGCTGGAGGGTTGGGAAACACTGACATAAATAAGTGTTTCCCAACCAAGGTGTCTCCAAAGCAAAGCTACAATGCTGTCCAGGCATGCTGGGAGTTGTAGTTTTGTAACAGCTGGAGGCACTCTGGTTGGGAAACATTTATCTATGTCCTATATCAGGGGTACTGAACTGGCAGACCACGGTCCAGATCCGGACTGCGTCCCCCAGTCATTCGGACCATCCGCTGGATCTCCCCTTATTCATTTGTAGCTGTGTCTTTAAGACGCCAATACAAATGAATAGCCGCGGCCCGGAGCGAGGGAGCGATGTGTCCCTGCCCTGCGCTTCTCCTATGATGCAGGTAGCACCATTAGCTGCCTGCATCATCTGCTCTGGCCAGGCCTGACTAGAAGAGGCCAGAGCAGCGGAGCAGTGCGGGACCTGGGACGGCGATTCTAAGCTCTCAGGTAAAAATTTGTGTTCCCCCATCTGTGACTCTCCAGTTATTGTAGAACTACAGCTACCATGATGACCTTTTGTCTGTGCATGATGGGAGTTGTAGTTTTACAACAGATGGAGAGTTACAGTGGCAAAGTTCATATGGGGGCACAGTGGCATTAATTCTGGGGCACAGTGGCATAATTAATTCTGTGGGTACAGTGGCATCATTAATTCTGTGGGTACAGTGGCATCATTAATTATATGGGTACAGTGGCATCACTTATTTGGTGGTCACAGTGGAATCCTTAATTCTGTGGTCACAGTGGCATCATTAATTCTGTGGGGCACAGTGGCATCATTAATTATGTGGGTACAGTGGCATCATTAATTCTATGGGTACTGTGGCATCATTAATTCTGTGGGTACTGGGGCATCATTAATTCTGTGGGTACAGTGGCATCATTAATTCTGTGGGTACAGTGGCATCATTAATTCTGTGACCACAGAATTAATGATGCCACTGTACCCACAGAATTAATGATGCCACTGTACCCACAGAATTAATGATGTCACTGTGCCTACAGAATTAATGATGCCACTGTGCCTCCAAAAGTAATGATGCCACTGTGCCCCACAGAATTAATGATTCCACTGTGCCCCACAGAATTAATGATGCCACTGTGCCCCACAGAATTAATGATGCCACAGTACCCACAGAATTAATGATGCCACTGTACCCACAGAATTAATGATGCCACTGTACCCACAGAATTAATGATGCCACTGTGACCACAGAATTAATGATGCCACTGTGACCACAGAATTAATGATGCCACTGTGACCACAGAATTAATGATGCCACTGTGACCACAGAATTAATGATGCCACTGTACCCACAGAATTAATGATGCCACTGTACCCACAGAATTAATCATGCCACTGTGACCACAGAATTAATGATGCCACTGTACCCACAGTGACATCATTAATTCTGTGGGTACTGTGGCATGATTAATTCTGTGGGTACAGTGGCATTATTAATTCTGTGGGTACAGTGGCATCATTAATTCTGTGGTCACAGTGGCATCATTAATTCTGTGGTCACAGTGGCATCATCAATTCTGTGGTCACAGTGGCATGATTAATTCTGTGGTCACAGTGGCATGATTAATTCTGTGGGTACAGTGGCATCATTAATTCTGTGGGTACAGTGGCATAATTAATTCTGTGGGTACTGTGGCATCATTAATTCTGTGGGTACTGTGGCATCATTAATTCTGTGGGTACTGTGGCATGATTAATTCTGTGGTCACAGTGGCATGATTAATTCTGTGGGTACAGTGGCATGATTAATTCTGTGGGTACAGTGGCATGATTAAATCTGGGGTCACAGTGGCATGATTAATTCTGGGGTCACAGTGGCATCATTCATTCTATAGGCACAGTGGCATCATTAATTCTGTGGGCACAGTGGCATCATTAATTCTGGGGTCACAGTGGCGTCATTCATTCTATAGGCACAGTGGCATCATTCATTCTGTGGGCACAGTGGCGTCATTCATTCTGGGGTCACAGTGGCGTCATTCATTCTATAGGCACAGTGGCATCATTTTATTGTTTTAAGAGACACAGAGGTGCAATTAGTCAGCGTTAGAGCATAGCATCTGCAAGTAATGTTGCAGGGGAATAGTGTGTGGCAGTAATATAACAGGGGCCCAGTGTGTGGCAGAATTATTTTCAGGGGTACAGAGAATGGCAGTATTTTAAGGGGCACAGTGGGTAGCAGTAATATACCAGGGACACAGTGGGTGGCAGGTTTATATTCAGGGCAAAGTATGTGGTAGTATTATATTCAGGGATACAGTGTGTGGCAGTAGTATATTCAGGGGTACAGTGTGTGGCAGTATTATATTCGGGGGTACAGTGTGTGGCAGTATTATATTCAGGGGCCCTGTGTGTGGCAGTATTATATTCAGGGGCCCAGTGTGTGGCAGTATTATATTCAGGGGGTACAGTGTGTGGTAGTATTATATTCAGGGGTACAGTGTGTGGCAGTATTATATTCAGGGGCCCAGTGTGTGGCAGTATTATATCCAGTGGTTACAGTGTGCAGCAGTATTCAGGTTATACATCCTCCACACTTCAGTTGTTAGTTTGCTATTGCCTTCATGGTGCTGAGGCCGCTAGGTGTGCACCAAGCATTAGCATACAGCTTGGACCTTTACCGGATGGCAGACCTGGATAAGCGGACCCTCACTAAAAATAGGTGAGAACCCCTGGTCTATATATATTCCCTATCTATCTATGTCAGTGTTTCCCAACCAGGGTGCCTCCAGCTGTTGCAAAACTACAACTCCCAGCATGCTGGGGTGACACCATTTTCTACCGCAACGGGTGACACCAACCCTAGCAACGCCACTGGCTGTGAGTACACAGCGTGTGAGCTGCGGGGTCGCGATCCACTGCAGGCCGGCGCGATGACTTCACATCATCGCGCCGGCGCCCGGAAATCCCGTCCCCGCGGCCAGCATACTGTAAGTACTAAGAGTATGCTCAGGGCCCAGGGGATTCGGGGGACAGAATATGTGCCAGGAGGATAGGGATTTAAAAACTTAGGGGAATTTTTAATGTGAGGGGCTGCAAGGCAAAGCACTGGGGGCACTATATGTGAAGAGCACATGACAGGGGGGCCCTCTGTGCTGTGCCCCTCACATATAATGCCCCTTGTGCTGTGCCCACACATATAAATTATATGTGTGGGGGGCACAGCACAGGGGGTATTATATGTGAGGGGCACAGCACAGGGGGCATTATATGTATGGGGCACAGCACAGGGGGCATTATATGATATAATTCCCCCTGTGCTGTGCCCCACACATATAATGCCCCCTGTGCTGTGCCCCACACATATAATGCCCCCATCATGCGCCCCTCATATATAATGCCCCATCATGCGCCCCTCATATATAATGCCCCCATCCTGTGCCCCTCATATATAATGCGCCATCATGCGCCCCTCACATATAATGCCCCCTGTGCTGTGCCCCTCACATATAATGCTCCTGTCATGTGCCCCAAACATATAATGCCCCCTGTGCTGTGCCCCTCACATATAATGCCCCCTGAGGGGACAGGACATGGGGGCATTATATGTGAGGGGCGCATGATGGGGGCATTATATGTGAGGGGCAAAGAACGGGGGCATTATATGTGAGGGGCAGAGAACGGGGGCATTATATGTGAAGGGCACAGCATGGGGCATTATATGTGAGGGGTGCATGATGGGGGCATTATATGTGAGGGGTGCATGATGGGGGCATTATATGTGAGGGGTGCATGATGGGGGCATTATATATGAGGGGCACATGATCGGGGCATTATATGTGAGGGGCAAAGAACGGGGGCATTATTTGTGAGGGGCACAGCACGGGGGCATTATATGTGAGGGGCACAGCAAAGGGGACATTATATGTGAGGGGCACAGCAAAGGGGACATTATATGTGAGGGGCACAGCACGGGGGGCATTATATGTGAGGGGCACATGATGGGGGCATTATATGTGAGGGACGCATGATGGGGGCATTATATGTGAGGGGCAAAGAACGGGGGAATTATATGTGAAGGGCACAGCACAGGGGGCATTATATGTTAGGGGCACAGGGCATTACTATGTGGGGGGAACGGGTCATAATTATTATATGAAGAGGCACAAGATGGAGCATTATTACTATATGTGAAGGCACAGAGTGTTCTGCATTTCAGAAGTATAGTGTATATTATGAGGAATTTCTGGGGTGTTACATTTTTTTATGGGCAACAATACATTTGGGTATTTTATTCAGAGGGAGCACTGCACAGCAAGTTATATTCAGAGAGTGCAGTGTGTGGTAGTATTATATTCAGAGAGTGCAGTGTGGGGTAGTATTATATTCAGAGAGTGCAGTGTGTGGTAGTATTATATTCAGAGAGTGCAGTGTGGGGTAGTATTATATTCAGAGAGTGCAGTGTGTGGTAGTATTATATTCAGAGAGTGCACTGCACAGCAAGTTATATTCAGAGAGTGCAGTGTGTGGTAGTATTATATTCAGAGAGTGCAGTGTGGGGTAGTATTATATTCAGAGAGTGCAGTGTTGGGTAGTATTATATTCAGAGAGTGCAGTGTGGGGTAGTATTATATTCAGAGAGTGCAGTGTGTGGTAGTATTATATTCAGAGAGTGCACTGCACAGCAAGTTATATTCAGAGAGTGCAGTGTGTGGTAGTATTATATTCAGAGAGTGCAGTGTGTGGTAGTATTATATTCAGAGAGTGCAGTGTGGGGTAGTATTATATTCAGAGAGTGCAGTGTGGGGTAGTATTATATTCAGAGAGTGCAGTGTGGGGTAGTATTATATTCAGAGAGTGCAGTGTGGGGTAGTATTATATTCAGAGAGTGCAGTGTGGGGTAGTATTATATTCAGAGAGTGCAGTGTGGGGTAGTATTATATTCAGAGAGTGCAGTGTGGGGTAGTATTATATTCAGAGAGTGCAGTGTGGGGTAGTATTATATTCAGAGGGTGCACTGCACAGCAAGTTATATTCAGAGAGTGCAGTGTGTGGTAGTATTATATTCAGAGAGTGCAGTGTGAGGTAGTATTATATTCATAGAGTGCAGTGTGGGGTAGTATTATATTCAGAGAGTGCAGTGTGTGGTAGTATTATATTCAGAGAGTGCAGTGTGTGGTAGTATTATATTCAGAGGGTACGGTGTGTGGCGGTATTATATTCAGAGGGTACAGTGTGTTGTATATTCAAGGGGTACAGTGTGTCAGAATTATATTCAGAGGGTGTGTGCCAGTATTATATTCGAAGAATACAGTGTCTGGCAGGTTTATAATAATTATTGTTTTCATATAGAGGATCAGAATCATAGTGAGGAGACGTCTGGGCGTCTGCAGAGAGAAGATTTAGCTGGAACAAGTCCCGTGGTAAGTACATCTGAATTAGATAAGGAAAGACTATAGAGAAGACGTCACCTGTAGTCACTCATATCATTCTGTATCCTCCTCACTATGTCCTATCAGAGCTGGAGTCACTGCAGTTATGATGGGTGAAACAACAACTCCCAGCATCCCCTCACAACTGCTTAGGTCATACTGGGAGCTGTAGTTTTAAATGGTAAAAACCTCTTTAGCACTTTCCCATTCTGTGGCAATTGGTATATTTGATTATTATTCTGACATGTGAACATGGCCTAAGAGTCTTAAAGAAGGTTAGGACTGTATGATACATTTAATAATATTGTAAGTTCCGTAAGCAACACCTTGTTTTCTGTCCGCCAACACAAAATACTCTAATAGTGCCCCTCCCGAGACTCGACTCTGGATCCGCCCCTGGACCCATGTATACCATTCAGGAGCCAAGCAAGGAAAGAGTTAACTCACGCTGCTGCTGAGCAGCAGAACTACGGTTCTAGGTCAGGAAACCGGAGAAATGAATGGAAAAAGAGTTCCTCTCAATGACGGCGCTGGTCCAGGATTGAATGAAATTGTTTTATTATATACAGTGCAACGCGTTTCGATCCCGAACAGGGATCTTCATCAGGCATAGTGTACATACTGGAAAATACTTGCTTTTATAAGACAACAATTGAAGAAAAAAAAAAAAAGGGGGGGGGCGATGACAACTTCCGGAGTGCCGTAGAAGCTGTGTGCAAAAAACATACACATTAATAAAACTAAAATAGCATAAAACAATTGAATAAATAAGTAAAATAATTGTAATGAAAGGCCTGATATATTGTCTAAATAAAAACCAATATAATACATTTATTTAATTAACCCCTTAAGGACGCAGGACGTACTCAAACGACCCCTTTTCCGAGTCCTTAAGGACTCAGGACGTTTGAGTACGTCCTGTCATATCCCGGCCCCCCGCCGCTAGCCGGAGGGGCGCCGGAGCCGGATGCCTGCTGAAATCGTTCAGCAGGCATCCCGGCATATCGCCTAGGGGGGTCATGATGACCCCCCATGTCGGCGATCGCAGCGCATCGCTCGCCAATTCAGACGAGCGATGCGCTGCGATTCCGTTCCCCGCCGCTCGCCGGGCGGGGATCGGAGCCGGATGTCTGCTGATTTCTATCAGCAGACATCCCGGCAGTGTGCCGGAGGAGGTCCGGAGGACCTCCTATACCGGCGATCGCTGCAGGACGCCGGTAACTACTAACCGGCGTTCTGCAGCGGTTCCAGGTCATCAGGGTCACGTGTGACCCTGTGACCTGGATATAGATGGTGACTGGTGGTGTAGTATACACCACCAATCACCATCCATGCTGTACTGGGGGCTGGCATTGTGGCCACCCCCCTCAGTACAGCTGTGATTGGGTGGCCAAAGTGGCCATACCAATCACAATGTAATGGGAGGGGATCTGGTGGGCTAGGAGCATGTTGCTCCGTTCTGCCCGCCATTTCAGAGAGATCTGGTGTGCAGGACGGAGCCCCGTGCTGCCCACCATCCCCTCAGTAAAAAAAAAGTGCCCCTTGCCCCCTTTCTGTGGCCCCTTGGCACAGAAATCCCCAGGGATAGCTTTAGATTAGGTAGGGACAGGTTAGGGTTAAAAAAAAAAAGTATTTTTTATTTTTTTATTTTTTCCAGCGTACCTCAGTGGGTGTCCGTGGGTCCGTAGCACCTTTAGCTGCGTGACCCCGGCCCTGCTGGGTCGCTGCGGTCTGCCGCCAGCGTTTTTTTTGGGCGCAGATCTTTTTTTCTTTTTTTTTTTCCTAAGCGTGTGTGCGGACCCTCTTAGTTATAAAAGAGCGGTCCGCCAACGTTTGTTAAAGCCCACCCGCCGCTGATCAGTCCCGTAGTACTGATCAGCGTTTTTTTTGTGGTGCCGGCGCTTTTTTTCGGGTTTTCTAGCGTGTTTTTGCACCCATAGGCGGTCCGTGCCCCCAGTAGCAGGCGTGTACTGTGTGGCCGGACCTTACCTGTGTGTGCGGCGTGCCTCACCGCTGTCAGTGATTTATCACTGATCAGCGTTTTTTTTGGTGGTAAAGGCACTTTTTTCGGTTACCGCGTTCTTTTTTTGCACCCATAGGTGTTCCGTGCCACCAGTAGCAGGCGTGTACTGTGTGGACGGACCGTACCTGTGTGTGCAGCCTGTCCCACCGCTGTCGGTGATTTATCACTGATCAGCGTTTTTTTTGGGTTCAGGCGGGTGCATTTTTTCGGGATTAAGCGTTTTTTTAATTTTATTTTTCGGTTTTTTTGTGTGGGGGTCTGTGTACAAGCCACCAGCCACTGTTCTGGGCTGAGTGGCCGGACCCCCCACTGACTTCTGCGCCCCCTGCCGCCACAAGCGCTAATCAGTGCGCACACCATTGATTAGATAAACGCTTTTTTGTGGCGCAGGTCTTTTTTTGCGTTAGAAGTCCCCTTTCTAAAAAAAAATTAAAAAATAAAAGTCCCCTTTTTTATATATTTCTTCTTTCTGTTAGGGCGGGTTAGTTTAGTTTAGTTAGGTTAGGCTAGGGAGGGTTAGGGAGGTAATATCGCACCACACCACACGCAGCACATACACCAATAAAGTTTTTCCACACACACACACCCCCCCCCGTATCCACATTAGAGTAGGGAAATGGCCCGCAGAGTGTTCTCGGCGGAGGAGGCATATGACCTAATTGCCTCCGATACCGAGAGCGGCTCAGAGGATGATGAAGACCCCAGCTTCCTTATTTCATCGTCCTCCTCATCATCTAGTTAAGATGATGAGCCAAGGCGGCGGAGACGCCGCCGTGCGGTGCCGCAAACCTCCTCTGCCCTTGACCCTGTGCCCCATGCTAGTATGAGTCCCCCTGGCGCTCATACTAGTGAAACCCCCTGCCAAGGTCACTGGTACCTCGTACCGGAGAACTTGACTGGGCTGAGCCAGCGGACCACGAGCCCGTGATTCCTGAGTTTGTTGGCCACTCAGGAATCAAAATTAACATTGTCGGGTTCACTGAAAAGGACTTTTTCGGTCATTTTTTCAGTGACGACTTTGTTAATTTGATGGTTACACAGACGAATCTGTATGCCCAACACTTCGTCGCCGCTAACCCGGGCTCATTTTTAGCTAGACCCAGCGGCTGGACTCCAGTCAATGCAGCCGAAATGAGGACCTTTTGGGGCCTCGCGCTGCATATGGATATAGTTAAAAAACCCTGTGTCAGGCAATATTGGAGTGGGGACGTCTTTTACCAGACACCCCTCTACAGTATGGCCATGACACGTCCCCGGTTCGAGGCCATTTGGAGATGTTTGCATTATGCTGATAATGCGGCATGTCCCCCCCGAACTGATCCTGCGTATGACCGCCTGTATAAAATCAGGCCGGTCATCAGTCACTTCGGGGCCAGATTTTGGGAGGCCTATGTCCCGGGGCGGGAGGTCTCTATTGATGAGTCGCTCATCAGCTTCAAGGGGAGACTCAGCTTCCGGCAATACATCCCAACCAAGCAAGCGCGGTATGGCGTGAAGATGTATAAACTTTGCGAGAGTACCTCTGGGTACACTTGCAAGTTTATAGTGTATGAGGGACGAGATTCCCGTTTTGAACCCCCAGAATGTCCCTCCACTCTGGGTGTTAGCGGGAAAATCGTTTGGGGCCTTTTGCACCCATTGCTAGATAAAGGTTACCACCTTTATGGGGATAACTTTTATACTAGTATCCTTCTCTTCACATCCCTCGCCGCCAGATCCACGGTCGCTTGTGGGACAGTCCGGAAGAATCAAAGAGGCCTTCCGCCCCATCCCCTACATGCTCCTATCCCCCGGGGTGAGTCCCGTGCCTTTTCCCATGAGAACCTGTTGTTGGTCCGGTATAAGGACAAGAGGGATGTCCTTATGCTCACCACAATTCATGGGAATGGCAGCACCCCTGTCCCTGTGCGAGGTACCGCGGGACCGGTCCTCAAGCCTGATTGTATTCTGGACTACAATCAGTATATGGGGGGAGTTGATCTTTCTGATCAAGTCCTCAAGCCATATAATGCCATGCGGAAAACACGTGTATGGTATAAAAAGGTTGCGGTCTACATGGTACAGGTTGCCATGTACAACTCTTTTATACTGTACCAGAACGCTGGCAACACAGGGACATACCTGGAGTTCCAAGAGGTAGTTCTAAAGGCCCTCATCTTTGGTGACCGCCAAGGAGCGGGTCAGAGCACCTCTGGAACTTTAGGTCCCCGGATCGTCCCGGGCCAACACTTTCCTGGTGTGATCCCCAACACTAGAAGGTCGGGACGAACCCAGAAGAAATGCAGAGTGTGTTACAGGAAGGGGAGACGGAGGGACACCACCATTCAGTGTGACACTTGCCCAGATAATCCGGGCCTCTGCATAGACTGCTTCAGGGAGTATCACACTTCCATGGAGTACAAAATTTTCCATCCTTTGCCCTAATTTTCATTCCCCAGAATTCCGCTCCAATGTACCAGTCCAGGGTACATTGACTTCCAAATTTTATACCAAAATACCCTATCCCCCCCCCGCCCAAAAAAAAAATTTATATATGCAAAAGTCGTGAAAACCCTGTGGGGTATTAAGGTTCACTTTACCCCTTGTTACATTCCCCAAGGGGTCTAGTTTCCAAAATGGTATGCCATGTGTTGTTTTTTGCTGTCCTGGCACCATAGGGGCTTCCTAAATGCGGCATGCCCCCAGAGCAAAATTTGCTTCCAAAAAGCCAAATGTGACTACTCCTCTTCTGGGACCTGTAGTGCGCCAGCAGAGCACTTTTCACCCCCATATGGGGTGTTTTCTGAATCGGGAGAAATTGGGCTTCAAATTTTGGGGGGTATTTTCGCCTTTAACCCTTTGTAAAAATGTGAAATTTTGGGGAAACCAAGCATTTTAGGTAAAAATTATTTTTTTTTTTTTTACATATGCAAAAGTCGTGAAACCCTTGTGGGGTATTAAGGTTCACTTTACCCCTTGTTACATTCCCCAAGGGGTCTAGTTTCCAAAATGGTATGCCATGTGTTTTTTTTTTTTTGCTGTCCTGGCACCATAGGGGCTTCCAAATGCAGCATGCCTCCAGAGCAAAATTTGCTTCCAAAAAGCCAAATGTGACTACTTCCCTTCTGAGACCTGTAGTGCGCCAGCAGAGCACTTTTCACCCCCATATGGGGTGTTTTCTGAATTGGGATAAATTGGGCTTCAAATTTTGGGGGGTATTTTGTGCTTTGACCCTTTGTAAAAATGTAAAATTTTTGGGAAACCAAGCATTTTAGGTAATTATTTTTTATTTTTTTTTACATTTGCAAAAGTCATGAAACACCTGTGGGGTATCAAGGCTCACTTAATTCCTTGTTACATTCCTCAAGGGGTCTAGTTTCCAAAATGGTATGCCAAGTGTTTTTTTTTTTTTTTTTGCTGTTTTGACACCCTAGGGGCTTCCTAAAGGTGACATGCCCCCCAAAAACCATTTCAGAAAAATGTTCTCTCCAAAATCCCCTTGTCGCTCCTTCCATTCTGAGCCCTCTACTGCGCCCGCCGAACACTTTACATAGACATATGAGGTATGTGCTTACTCGAGAAAAATTGGGCTACAAATACAAGTAAAAATGTTCTCCTTTTACAACATGCAAAAATTCTAAAATTGGGTCTACAAGAACATGCGAGTGTAAAAAATGAAGATTTTGAATTTTCTCCTTCACTTTGCTGCTATTCCTGTGAAACACCTAAAGGGTTAAAACACTGACTGAATGTCATTTTGAATACTTTGGGGGGTGCAGTTTTTATAATGGGGTCATTTGTGGGGTATTTCTAATATGAAGATCCTTCAAATCCTCTTCAAACCTGAACTGGTCCCTGAAAAATATCGAGTTTGAAAATTTAGTGAAAAATTTGAAAATTGCTGCTGAACTTTGAAGCCCTCTGGTGTCTTCCAAAAGTAAAAATTCATAAATTTTATGATGTCAATATAAAGTAGACATATTGTATATGTGAATCAAAATTATTTTTTATTTTGAATATCCATTTTCCTTACAAGCAGAGAGCTTCAAATTAGAAAAATGCAAAATTTTCAATTTTTTCATCAAATTTGGGGATTTTTCACCAAGAAAGAATGCAAGTTACCATAAAAAGTTAAAGTAGAATATGTCACAAAAAAACAATCTCGGAATCAGAATGATAAGTAAAAGTATTCCAGAGTTATTAATGTTTAAAGTGAGAGTGGTCAGAATTGCAAAAAACGGCTGAGTCCTTAACCTGTTGGGGACGAAGGGCGTATGCATACGCCCTTGCGTCCTGGTACTTAAGGACGAAGGGCGTATCCATACGCCCGTGGGAATTTCGACCCCCGCCGCGCGCCGGGCGGGGACCGGGCCGGGGTGACTGCTGATATCTATCAGCAGGCACCCCGTGCAAATGCCCAGGGGGGTCATTAGACCCCCCCATGTCGGCGATCGGCGCAAATCGCAAGTGAATTCACACTTGCGATTTGCGCCAATTCCGGGTCATTACGGGTCTATGGTGACCCGGTGACCCGGAATAGAAGGGGGATCGCGGGTGTCTAAGACACCCACGATCCCCCTAAAGCGATAGGAGTGAGGTGGCAGAGTTGCCACCCCTCCTATTTCTGCTATTGGTGGTCTAGACGCGACCACCAATAGCAGATCAGGGGCGGAGGGGTTTACTTTCGGTTTCCCCGTTCTGCCCTCCCACAATAGGCGGGGCAGAACGGGGAAAATGAAGAGGACCGGGCGCCGACGTCCACTTACCCCTCCGGAGGCAGCGGAGCGACGGGGATCGGCGGTCGGCGACGGAGATCAGCGGTGGCGTGCGGCAGAAGAGGACGGCTCCCGGATGCGACGGAAGCCGGTGAGTAGTTGCCTAGCAACATCTAGAGGGCTACAGTCTGAGACCACTATAGTGGTCTCTAGACTGTAGCCCTCCAGATGTTGCAAAACTACAACTCCCAGCATGCCCAGACAGCTGTTTGCTGTGTGGGCATGCTGGAATTTGTAGTTTTGCAACAGCTGGAGGTCTGCAGTTTAGAGACCACTGCACAGTGATCTCTATACTGCCCTCTAGATCTTGCAAAACTACAACTCCTAGCATGCCCACACAGCTGTTTGCTGTCTGGGCATGCTGGGAGTTGTAGTTTTGCAACATCTGGAGGTCCACAGTTTGGAGATCACTGTTCAGTGGTCTCTAAATTGTAGCACTCCAGATGTTGCAAAACTACAAATTCCAGCATGCCCACACAGAAAACAGCTGTCTCGGCATGCTGGGAGTTGTAGTTGCGTACCTCCAGCTGTTGCATAACTACATCTCCCAGCATGCCCTTCTGTGATCAGACATGCTGGGAATTGTAGTTTTGCAACAGCTGGAGGCACACTGGTTGGAAAATACTGAGTTAGGTAACAGAACCCAACTCAGTATTTTCCAACCAGTGTGCCTCCAGCTGTTTCAAAACTACAACTCCCAGCATGTACTGACAGACCGTGCATGCTGGGAGTTGTAGTTTTGCAACAGCTGGAGGCTCATTGGTTGGAAAATACTGACTTAGGTAACAGAACCTAACTGAAGGTTTTCCAACCAGTGTGCCTCCAGCTGTTGCAAAACTACAACTCCCAGCATGTACTGACAGACCGTGCATGCTGGGAGTTGTAGTTTTGAAGCAGCTGGAGGTTTGCCCCCCCCCCCCCCATGTGAACGTACAGGGTACATTCACACGGGCGGGTTTACAGCAAGTTTCCTGCTTCAAGTATGAGCTGCGGCAAATTTTTCACCGCAGCGCAAATTCCTAGCGGGAAACTCACCGTAACCCGCCAGTGTGAATGTACCCTAAAAACACTACACTACACTAACACCTAATAAAGAGTAAAACACTACATATACACCCCCTTACACTGCCCCCCCCCCCCAATAAAAATGAAAAATGTATTGTACAGCAGTGTTTCCAAAACGGAGCCTCCAGCTGTTGCAAAACTACAACTCCCAGCATTTCTGGACAGCCACTGATTGTTCAGGCATGCTGGGAGTTTAGCAACAGCTGGAGGCACCCTGTTTGGGAATCACTGGCGTAGAATACCCCTATGTCCACCCCTATGCAATCCCTAATTTAGTCCTCAAATGCGCATGGCGCTCTCTCACTTTGTAGCCCTGTCGTATTTCAAGGAAACAGTTTAGGGCCACATATGGGGTATCTCTGTACTCGGGAGAAATTGCACTACAAATTTGGGGGGCTTTTTCTCCTTTTACCCCTTATGAAAAGGAAAAGTTGGGGTCTACACCAGCCTGTTAGTGTAAAAAAAAAAAATTTTACACTAACATGCTGGTGTTGCCCTTTACTTTTTATTTTCACAAGAGGTAAAAGGAAAAAAAGACCCCCAAAATTTGTAACGCAATTTCTCCTGAGTACGGAAATACCCCATATGTAGGCGTAAAATGCTCTGCGGGCGCACAACAAGGCTCAGGAGTGAGAGCGCACTATGTACATTTGAGGCCGAAATTGGTGATTTGCACAGGGGTGGCTGATTTTACAGCGGTTCTGACATAAATGCAAAAAAATAAATACCCACATGTGACCCCATTTTGGAAACTACACCCCTCACGGAATGTAATAAGGGGTACAGTGAGCATTTACGCCCCACAGGGGTCTGACAGATTTTTGGGACAGTGGTACGTGAAAATGGAAAATTAAATTTTTTTGTTTGCACAGCCCACTGTTCCAAATATCTGTCAAACGCCAGTAGGGTGTAAATACTCACTGTACCCCTTATTACATTCCGTGAGGGGTGTAGTTTCCAAAATGGGGTCACATGTGGGGGGTCCACTGTTCTGGCACCACGGGGGGCTTTGTAAATGCACATGGCCCCCGACTTCCATTCCAAACAAATTATCTCTCTAAAAGCTCAATGGTGCTCCTTCTCTTCTGAGCATTGTAGTTCGCTCGCAGTGCACTTGACGTCCAAACATGGGGTATTTCCATACTCAGAAGAAATGGGGTTACAAATTTTGGGGGGGCATTTTCTCCTACTACCCTTTGTAAAAAAGTAAAATTTGGGGAAAACCCAGCATTTTAGTGGAAAAATATTTTTTTTAAATTTACACATCCGACTTTAACAACAAGTTGTCAAATACCTGTGGGGTGTTAAGGCTCACCGTACCCCTTGTTACGTTCCTTGAGGGGTGTTGTTTCCATAATAGTGTGCAATGTGGGTTTTTTTGCTGTCCTGGCACCATAGGGGCTTCCTAAATGGGACATGCCCCCCAAAAACCATTTCAGAAAAACTCACTCTCCTAAATCCCCCTGTTGCTCCTTCGCTTCTGAGCCCTCTACTGCGCCCGCCGAACACTTGACATACACATATGAGGTATTTTTTTACTCGAGAGAAATTGGGTTACAAATTTTGAGAGGATTTTTTTCCTTTTACCCCTTGTAAAAATTCAAAAACTGGGTCTACAAGAACATGCCAGTGTAAAAAATGAAGATTTTGAATTTTCTCCTTCACTTTGCTGCTATTCCTGTGAAACACCTAAAGGGTTAACACACTTACTGAATGTCATTTTGAATACTTTGAGGGGTGCAGTTTTTATAATGGGGTCATTTATCGGGTATTTCTAACCAGGAGACCCTTCAAATCCACATCAAACCTGAACTGGTCCCTGAAAAATTCCGATTTTGAAAATTTTGCGAAAAATTGGAAAATTGTTGCTGAACTTTGAAGCCCTCTGATGTCTTCCAAAAGTAAAAACTCATCAATTTTATGATGCAAACATAAAGTAGACATATTGTATATGTGAATCAATATATAATTTATTTGGAATATTCATATTCCTTATAAGCAGAGAGCTTCAAAGTTAGAAAAATGCTAAATTTTCAAATTTTTCATGAAATTTTCAAATTTTTCACCAAGAAAGGATGCAAGTATCGCCGAAAATTTACCACTAACATAAAGTAGAATATGTCACGAAAAAAACAATCTCGGAATCAAATTTATAAGTAAAAGCATTCCAGAGTTATTAATGTTTAAAGTGACAGTGGTCAGATTTGCAAAAAATGCTCCCGTCTTTAGGGTCATAATGGGCTCCGTCCCCAAGGGGTTAAGGTGAAAAAGGGCTCAGTCCTTAAGGGGTTAAATAAAAAAGTGCTGAGTGCTATGATGAAAATCCACCAGTAGATGGCAGTGTGTAACAGCCGAAGTAGAGACATTTACCATGTTTATGTACATTATTAGGCTAGTACAGGGGAGAGCGAGCGGGGATATAACGATCGCTGCTAACGGCTTTAGAACAAGCGCATATCCCGGGATGTACTCAGGAAATAAGGTAAGGAAAATAGGTAAACTGTCAGTTGAAAGAGTTAAATGGCTGCAAGTGTATTTATTGTGTTTGTTTCCAAGGAATGAATGGGATAATTTTACAGTATCACTTCTGAGAGTTCATTAAGTCCATCCGGAACTAAAGTACCCATTCGATATATCCAATACATTTCTTTTCTTTTCTACTGTTCAAAACGATTTGAGATATGTGTTGGAATTGCCTCTATGGGTGTGATGGTTATAGGATGCTGTACATCAGGATGAGATTGTGCGCAATGCCTGGAGACTCCATGTAATAAAAATGTATTACGGATATTATAACGATGTTTATTTAATCGATTATGGAGGGGCTGTGTGGTGCGTCCTACATATTGTAGCGAACAGATACATTGTATAACATACATAACATGGTCTGATTGGCATGTTAATCTAGTTTTAATGTTAAATGTATCTCCCGAGGTCAGGAAACCGCATACGGGTCAAAAATGAGCCGACCGGAGTCAGCGTTTGACTCCGGTCGGCTCATTAAAGTAAATGGAGTTCAGTGCTGGTCCGGCTGGGATACGGGAGAGCCCAGTTTGCCCCTCCCCCAGCCGTATCTGGCACTCGTAATGTAAAAACAAAGTGTGAATGCAGTCTAAGACAGATCAAATGTTCTCATAGCCGAGGGCTCAATATCTTAAAGGGGTTCTCCGGTGCTTAGACATCTTATCCCCTATCCAAAGGATAGGGGATAAGATGCCTGATCGCGGGAGTCCCGCCGCTGGGGACCCCCGTGATCTTGCACACAGCACCCCGTTTGTAATCAGTCCCCGGAGCGTGTTCGCTCCGGGTCTGATTAACGGCAACCACACGGCCGGCGGCGTGTGACGTCACGCCTCCGCCCCTGTGTGACGTCACGCTCCGCCCCTCAATGCAAGCCTACGGGAAGGGGCGTGACAGCTCCGGGGACTGATTACAAACGGGGTGCCGCGTTCAAGATCCTGGGGTCCCCAGCGGCGGGAGTCCCGCGATCAGGCATCTTATCCCCTATCCTTTGGTTAGGGGAAAAGATGTGTAAGCACCAGAGAACCCCTTTAATACTAGTTCTAGGCCCTCGTAGCAGGGGCAGACTATTATAATACAACCTCTTAATCTCTCTCAGATGATCCTACTTCAGGGTTAACACTTTGTAGTCCCTGTGCTGCTTCAGCAATTCTTATTTAGGTGCTTTTCATGTCACGGATGGTACTTGTCTGTCCCCCGGCTCCAGCTGTCTCTTCTGCTGCCCACTCTAAACCAGTGTTTCCCAACCAAGGGTGCCTCCAGCTGTCGCAAAACTGCAACTCCCAGCATGCCCGGACAGCCAACAGCTGTCCGGGCATGCTGGGAGTTGCAGTTTTGCGACAGCTGGATGCACTCTGGTTGGGAAACACTGGTATAGTATATGGTGCAACATTCCGGGAATCTGATTGGTTGGATCCATTCCAGGAGTCGGATTGGTTGGATAAATACCGGCCATTGAATTGCCAGTATTTTTTATATAAAAATAACCGTCAGGGTCGGCAAAATAAAGGCTGTGCCGGTAAAATACTGGCCTGGTGGCTGATGTCGTTCCATGTGGCTCTATGGTGGCTGATGTCGTTCCATGTGGCTCTATGGTGGCTGATGTCGCTCTATGGTGGCTGATGTCGCTCCATGTGGCTCTATGGTGGCTGATGTCGCTCTATGTGGCTCTATGGTGGCTGATGTCGCTCTATGGTGGCTGATGTCGCTCTGTGGCTCTATGGTGGCTGATGTCGCTCCATGTGGCTCTATGGTGGCTGATGTCGCTCCATGTGGCTCTATGGTGGCTGATGTCGCTCTATGTGGCTCTATGGTGGCTGATGTCGCTCTATGTGGCTCTATGGTGGCTGATGTCGCTCTATGTGGCTCTGTGGTGGCTGATGTTGCTCCATGTGGCTCTGTGGTGGCTGATGTCGCTCCATGTGGCTCTATGGTGGCTGATGTCACTCTATGTGGCTCTATGGTGGCTGATGTCGCTCCATGTGGCTCTATGGTGGCTGATGTCGCTCCATGTGGCTCTATGGTGGCTGATGTCGTTCCATGTGGCTCTATGGTGGCTGATGTCGCTCTATGGTGGCTGATGTCGCTCCATGTGGCTCTATGGTGGCTGATGTCGCTCTATGTGGCTCTATGGTGGCTGATGTCGCTCTATGTGGCTCTATGGTGGCTGATGTCGCTCTATGTGGCTCTATGGTGGCTGATGTCGCTCTATGTGGCTCTATGGTGGCTGATGTCGTTCCATGTGGCTCTATGGTGGCTGATGTCGCTCCATGTGGCTCTATGGTGGCTGATGTCGCTCTATGTGGCTCTATGGTGGCTGATGTCGCTCCATGTGGCTCTATGGTGGCTGATGTCGCTCCATGTGGCTCTATGGTGGCTGATGTCGCTCTATGTGGCTCTATGGTGGCTGATGTCGCTCTATGTGGCTCTATGGTGGCTGATGTCGCTCTATGTGGCTCTATGGTGGCTGATGTCGCTCCATGTGGCTCTATGGTGGCTGATGTCGCTCTATGTGGCTCTATGGTGGCTGATGTCACTCTATGTGGCTCTATGGTGGCTGATGTCACTCTATGTGGCTCTATGGTGGCTGATGTCGCTCCATGTGGCTCTATGGTGGCTGATGTCGCTCTCACATCTCTCCACCAGTGGTGTGTCCTCACACAAGCCACGAATGCTGATGTCTCAACAAGTCACAGTTCACACCGGCAGTACACAGTCATCACTTTCCGCCTATTTTAAAATAAGCATATAGACCGGGGGTCTCAAACTGGTGGCCCTCCAGATGATTTAAAACGTCAACTCCCAGCATGCCTGGACATGCCCAGACAGCCATTTTCTGCAGCTAATGTCTGTCCGGAATACTGGGAGTTGAAGTTTTGCAACATCTGGAGGGCCACCAGTTTGAGACATCTGATGTAGACCCAACAATGTAATGGTCATAGAATAAGTTCCTCATGCTATTGCCTATTTACTACCAAATAGCCTCATGGTCAGACTTCCCGGCCACCATGTTTTGTTAAACAGCACGCATACCCCAGCAATAAACCACATATACGTTGTGCACAGTACTTTAACCTCTTCAGGACCCATGACGTATGCACACGCCATCACACCCTGGGTCTTAAGGACCCATGACGTATGCATACGTCATGTCTTTTCCTGGTCTCCGCCGCTCACGCGGCGGAGATCGGAAGCGGATCCCTGCTGAAATCCTTCAGCAGGGATCCAGGGCAAACGCCGAGGGGGGCCATGTATGCCCCCCATGTCGGCGTTCGCCGCAAATCGCAAGGGAAATCGCCCTTGCGATCTGCGGCGATACCGGGCTGATCGGGTCTCTGGGACCCGACCGCCCGGTAATTTCGCATGATCCCGGCTGTCACAGACAGCCAGGACCATGCTGGAGCCTAGGAGCGAGGAGGCAAGCCTGCCACCTCCTCCTATTCCCTGCGATCTGTCGGTTAGTTAACCGACCAATCGCAGGAGGGGGGGCGGTTACTTCCTCCCGTCCTGCCCGGCCCCTTGAAGTCCGGAGAGGATGGGAGGAAGACCGGAGGATGCGGCGGGGGACAGGGGAGTGCTGGGGACCGGCCCCGGTACTTACCTCGTCCCTGAAGACCCGGATCCCGGCGGGGAAGATGGCTGCAGCGGCGACAGGTGAGTAGCTCTTCAGCCGCGGTCGGGCCCTTTACAGCAATGCACGTCGCCGTAAAGCGACATGCATTGCTGTATTGGGACCCTATATACTACAACTCCCAGCATGCCCAGACAGCCCTTGGCGTCTGGGCATGCTGGGAGTTGCAGTTTTGCAACATCTGGAGGTCCACAGTTTGGAGACCACTGTGCCCTTCCAGATGTTGCAAAACTACACATCCTCAGCATGCCCTTACTGTCCAGGCATGCTGGGAGTTGTAGGTCTGTAACATCTGGCCCTTCAGATGTTGCAGAACTACAACTCCCAGCATGCCTGGACAGTTTTGGCATACTGGGAGTTGTAGTTTTGCAACATCTGGAAGGGCACAGATTGGGAACCACTGTAGTAGTGGTCTGCAAACTGTAGTCCTCCAGATGTTGCAAACTACAACTCCAAGCATGCTGGGAGTTGTAGTTCGGCAACATCTGGCTCTAAAGATGTTGCCGAACTACTACTCCCAGCATGCCTGAGAATGTTTGGGAGTTGTGGTTTTGCAACAACAGGAGGCACACTGGTTGGGAAACATTGTCTGTTTCCTAACTCAGTGTTTCCCAACCCGTGTGCCTCCAGCTGTTGCAAAACTATAACTACCAGCATGCACTGATAGACTGTGCATGCTGGGAGTTGTAGTTTTGCAACAGCTGGAGGTCCCCCCCTTGTGAATGTACAGGGTACATTCACATGGGCAGGGGGCTTACAGTGAGTATCAGGCTGCAAGTTTGCGATGCAGCAAATTTTGCGCGGCAGCTCAAACTCGCAGCGGGAAAATCGCTGTAACCCCCCTGCCCGTGTGACTGTACCCTAAAAAAACTACACTACACTAATACAAAATAAAATAAAAAGTAAAAAACACTACATATACACATAGCCCTACACAGCCCCCCTCCTTCCCCAATAAAAATGAAAAACGTCTGGTACGCCACTGTTTTCAAAATGGAGCCTCCAGCTGTTGCAAAACAACAACTCCCAGTATTGCCGGACAGCCGTTGACTGTCCAAGCATGCTGGGAGTTTTGCAACAGCTGGAGGCACACTGTTTGGGAATCACTGGCGTAGAATACCCCTATGTCTACCCCAATGCAAATCCCTAATTCAGGCCTCAAATGCACATGGCGCTCTCTCACTTCGGAGCCCTGTCGTATTTCAAGGCAACAGTTTAGGGTCACATACGGGGTATCGCCGTACTCGGGAGAAATTGCCTTACAAATTTTGGGGGGCTTTTTCTCCTTTCATCCCTTATGAAAAGGTGAAATTGGGGTCTACACCAGCATGTTAGTGTAAAAAAAAAAATTTTTTTACACTAACATGCTGGTGTTGCCCTATACTTTTCATTTTGACAAGAGGTAAAAGGGAAGAAAGCCCACCACAATTTGTAATGCAACTTCTCCCGACTACGGAGATACCCCATATGTGGGCGCAAAGTGCTCTGGGGGCGCACAACAAGGCCCAGAAGGGAGAGTGCACCATGTACATTTTGAGGCGATTTTCACAGGGGTGGCTGATTGTTACAGCGGTTTTGACAAACGCAAAAAAAAAAAAAAACACGTGACCCCATTTTGGAAACTACACCCCTCACGGAATGTAATGAGGGGTGCAGTGAGAATTTACACCCCACTGGTGTCTGACAGATCTTTGGAACAGTGGGCTGCGCAAATTAAAAATTTTTTACAGCCCACTGTTCCAAAGATCTGACAGACACCAGTGGGGGCTAAATGCTCATTGTACCCCTTGTTACGTTCCTCAAGGGGTCTCGTTTCCAATGTGGTATGCCATGTGGGGGTTATTTTGCTGTCCTGGCACCATAGGGGCTTCCTAAATGCGACATGCCCCCAAGCAAAATTTGCTCTCAAAAAGCCAAATATGACTCCTTCTCTTCTGAGCATTGTAGTTCGCCCATAGTGCACTTCATGTCAACTTATGGGGTACCTCCATACTCAGAAGAGATGGGGTTACAAATTTTGGGGGCTATTTTCTGCTATTAACCCTTGCAAAAATGTGAAATTTGGGGGGAAGCACACATTTTATTGAAATTTTTTTAAATTTTTTTACATATGCAAAAGTCGTGAAACACCTGTGGGGTATTAAGGCTCACTTTATTCCTTGTTACGTTCCTCAAGGGGTCTAGTTTCCAAAATGGTATGCCATGTGGGTATTTTTTGCTGTCCTGGCACCATAGGGGCTTCCTATATGGGACATGCCCCCCAAAAACCATTTCAGAAAAACGTACGCTCCAAAATCCCCTTGTTGCTCCTTCTCTTCTGAGCCCTCTACTGCGCCCGCCGAACACTTTACATAGACATATGAGGTATGTGCTTAGTCGAGAGAAATTGGGCTACAAATAGAAGTATACATTTTCTCCTTTTACCCCTTGTAAAAATTCAAAAATTGGGTCTACAAGAACATGCGAGTGTAAAAAATGGAAATTGTGAATTTTCTCCTTCACTTTGCTGCTATTCCTGTGAAACACCTAAAGGGTTAAAATGCTGACTGAATGTCATTTTGAATATTTTGGGGGGTGCAGTTTTTATAATGGGGTCATTTGTGGGGTATTTCTAAGATGAAGACCCTTCAAATCCACTTCAAACCTGAACTGGTCCCTGAAAAATTGTGATTTTGGAAATTTTGTGAAAAATTGGAAAATTGCTGCTGAACTTTGAAGCCCTCTGATGTCTTCCAAAAGTAAAAACTCGTCAATTTTATTATGCAAACATAAAGTAGACATATTGTATATGTGAATAAAATAAAATAATATTTGGAATATCCATTTTCCTTACAAGCAGAGAGCTTCAAAGTTAGAAAAATGCAAAATTTTCACATTTTTCATCAAATTTTGGGATTTTTCACCAAGAAAGGATGCAAGTTACCAAAAATTTTTACCACTAAGTTAAAGTAGAATATGTCACGAAAAAACAATCTCGGAATCAGAATGATAACTAAAAGCATTCCAGAGTTATTAATGTTTAAAGTGACAGTGGTCAGATGTGCAAAAAATGGCCGGGTCCAAAGGTGTAAAATGGCTGGGTCCTTAAGGGGTTAAAGGGGTATTCTGGTGGACTTTTTTCTTTTTAAGTCAACTGGTGCCAGAAAGTTTAAAAGATTTGTAAATTCTATTGAAAAAAAATCTTAATCCTTCCAGTACTTATTAGTGGCTGTATTCTCCAGAGGTTCTTTTCTTTTTGGATTTCTTTTCTGTCATGACCACAGTGCCCACTGCTGACACCTCTGTCCATGTCAGGAACTGTCCAGAGCAGGAGAAAATCCCCATAGCAAACATATGCTGCTCTGGACAGTTCCTAAAATGGACAGAGGTGTCAGCAGAGAGCACTGTGGTCATGAAAGAATTGAAATCCTAAAAGAAAAGAATTTTCTCTGTAATATATAGCCACTAATAAGTACTGGAAGGATTAAGATTTTTTAATAGAAGTAATTTACAAATCTGTTTAACTTTCTGGCACCAGTTGATAAAAAAAAAGTACCCCTTTAAATGTTTCGTATATAACAGTCTGCAATCTTTCCTGCAAAGACCCGAATGGTTAACACAAATGTAAGATTTCTTGGCATTGCAACAAATAAGCTTTTTGTATGGAGGGCACCTGTCAATTCAAGGGGTTCTTGCACATTTTGCTGACCCCCCTCCTCACATTTCTTCCTCTCTAATGTTCACTGTCTGCAGTGGTCTGTTGGTGATAGCTGGCCCTTGATTGTCCCTCACCCTGTCCTATCTGGTTACCAGTGCTCTCTCTGACGTGCCCACTGGCAGAAACCTTAACACTGACAGACAAACAGGCCTCCAGGTTCCACCACGTTGACTGCCCCATTGCTCAGTGCATTTTCCACCAACACAAACTGTACTCTTTTGGTTGGTAGTGTGGTAACCACGAGTGAAACCCGTGACCGCCACTATGCTGGGGTTAGCTACTTGGTTCTTGGGGGGGGTTATGAACCCAGGGTCGGATGGTATTAACCCTTAATGTCGCGTGAAGCCACTGTAGTCTTGGTATCTCCCGGGGTACTACAGGTCCAGGGAACTCCGTCTCCCCACAGGCTAGCAAGGAAAGAATTGACTCCACACTAGGTTGCAGTTTAACGGAGGCT
This sequence comes from Hyla sarda, assembly GCF_029499605.1. Lineage (NCBI taxonomy): Eukaryota > Metazoa > Chordata > Amphibia > Anura > Hylidae > Hyla > Hyla sarda. Next base: position 113,488 of record NW_026610782.1, read on the forward strand.
TTACTAACTTGAAGATAGGTGGTACAATCTCCACAGCGCTCAACCAAAGTCTCCCAAAGGTTTAACAGACAGTCTCTAGAGGACCACACAGCTTGCAGTGCCTGGACTTGATATTGCATATATGCTTGGCTCTTACGGCCGGACTAGGAGTTTTAGGTCTGCGCTATATTAGGTTTGAGATCAAAGTCACTTACTGAAGTGTCGGTAGATTTGTGGCTTTTCGCCGAAAGATAATGAATTGTCCTTTAGGAATTCTCTGATCAAGGCTGAAGTAAAGGCTTGATATTAGTTGGGGTTTCTTCATGCTTTTCTTATCTCTCTCTCTCTCATCTTTGCTCTCACTCCTCTGCGGATTCTTCACTCTGTACTCTGAACTGAATGAATTGCTTTACTCCTCTCCTCCTCTATTCCTCTCACAGGAAATGCCACCCTTTATAAGGGAAGGCTGAACTAAAGCCCATTGGCCAGGCAGCTGTGGATCATAGAGTTGTCTGTATCCCCTTTAGGATTTACAATAAAGTTACATACAAGTGATAACATAATATAACGCCTTACACAAAAGTTCAGTCTAGCCCTCAGTCCTCCACTCTCACATACCCTAACTAAGCCTGAGGTTGCTAGGCAACATACTTAAAGCTACAGACACCTATTAACGGATTGCTAAATTATAACAGCGCAAATACAGATTAGAAATGGTTGAGTCCCTGCAGGGGAGCCCCCAGGACACTGGAGGTCTCAATCTGACAGGTCCTAAAATACCTTGACACAATGTACCTTTACTGGGACACCACAGTAGCATGGTAGACATAAAGATAAGGCATAACCTCCCATGGACACTCATAAGTAACTGTGCTTCTCCCATAAAGAACTTCACACCCCTAAAGGCGTATTCCACTGGAAATTAGTTCTATAAAAAAAATCCTAATCCTTCCAGTACTTCTCAGCTGCTGTATACTACAGAGGAAGTTCTTTTCTTTTTGAATTCCCTTTCTGTCTGACCACAGTGCTCTCTGCTGACACCTCTGCCCATGTCAGGAACTGTCTGGAGCAGAAGCATATTCCAATAGCAAACCTATCCTGCTCTGGACGGTTCCTGACATGGACAGAGATGTCAGCAGAGAGCACTGTGGTCAGACAGAATACCTCTAGAGCATACAGCATCTTATAAGTACTGGAAGGATTAAGATTTTTAAATGGAAGTAATTTACAAATCTGTTAAACTTTCTGGTACCAGTTGATTTAAAAAATAAATCTAGTTTTCCACTGGAGTACCACTTTAACCTCTTAAGGACCCCGCATCATATGGCGGTGGGCCCGGCATCATAGTGAAGCCGGGACCCGCATCTAACAGCGCGCGGCACTGATCGCAGTGCCGCGCGCTATTAACCCTTTAGCCGCGCGCTCAAAGCTGAGCCGCGCAGCTAAAAACGAAAGTAAAAGTGCCCGGCTAGCTCAGGGAGCTGTTCGGGATCATCGCGGTATAATGTCGGCATCCCGAACAGCTGTAGCACAGGAGGAGGTCTTCTTACCTTCTCCTGTGCTGTCCGATCGCCGAATGAATGCTTCAAGCCTGAGATCCAGGCTTGAGCATCCAATCGCCGAAAACACTGATTGATCCATTCCTATGGAGATGCATCAATCAGTGGTAAAGATCAGTTAATGCAATGTTATAGCCCGCCCTGTAGGAGCTATAATATTGCATAAGAAAAGTGTAAAAAAAAAAAAATCATTAACCCTTTCAATTATCCCTTCCCCTAATAAAAGTTTGAATCACCCGGCATTTCCAAGAATAAAAAAAACACAGTGTAAATAAAAATAAACATATGTGGTATCATCGCGTGCAGAAATGTCCGAATTATAAAAATATACTGCTTTTTAAACCGCACGTTCAATGGCGTATGCGCAAAAAAATTCCAAAGTCCAAAATAGCGCATTTTTGATCACTTTTTATACCACAAAAAAGTGAATAAAAAGTGATAAATAAGCCTGATCAGAACAAAAATGATACAGCTAAAAACTTCAGTCCACGGCGCAAAAAAATAGCTCTCATAGCACCCTGAACACAGAAAAATAAAAAAGTTATAGGGGTCAGAAGATGACCATTTTAAACGTATAAATGTTCCTGCATGTAGTCAGGATTTTTTTCTGAAGTGATACAAAATCAAACCTATACAAGTAGGGTATCATTTTAACCGTATGGACCTACAGAATAAAGATAAGGTGTAATTTTTGCCAAAAAATGTACTACGTAAAAACGGAAGCCCCCAAAACTTACAAAATAGAGTTTTTTTTCATCAATTTTGTCGCACATTGATTTTTTTTCCCGTTTCAATGTAGATGTTTGGGTAAAATGACTAATGTCATTACAAAGAAGAATTGGTGACGCAAAAAATAAGCCATCATATAGAATTTTAGGAAAAAATTTTACAGTTATGATTTTTTTAAGTTAAGGAGAAAAAATTGAAAATGAAAAAACGGAAAAAGCCCTGGTCCTTAAGGGGTTAATGGAATGAGTAACCTCGTCTTTACAGAGAATTGCAGTGACCATACAGTGTGAGAAGAAATGGTAAAATATTGTCAGAAGGTTCCTCAGTAAGATTGTAAGAAAGCTCGGCTAACATCTTAAAGGTGTACTCCGGCCCTGAGACATCTTATACCCTATCCAAAGGATAGGGGATATGATGTCTCCCCATGGGGGTCCCGCCGCTGGGGACCCCCGCAATCTTGTATTCGCCACCCACCTGTTTGAGCTGCACACAGCGGTGCCAGCTCACAAACAGCCGGGTGGCGACCACGGGCCAAAGTATGAAGACCACCCCCCCCCCCCCCGCCTCCGTGTGATGTCACCCCCCGCCCCCCGTATGCAAGTCTATGGAATGGGGGGGTAGAGGAGTGTACATCGGTGACAGAGGGGGGATGGCCAAGGTGGACATGGATGACAGGAGGGACAGAGGGGTGATTAGGGTGGAGGGACAATGGTGACAGATGTAGACTGGGGGGTGGTCAGAGGGGTGGATGGGGGGGGGGGGGACATGTGTTGCAGAGGAATGGACAGAGGTGGCCAAGGTGGACATGGATGACAGGATGGTGGACACGGGAGATATGGGGGTGAACAGGGATAACAGGGGAGGACAAGGATGACAAGGGGGATAAAAGAGGGGTGACAAAGGGATAGAGGGGTGAATAGGGGGGTGGACATGTGTTACAGGGGGGTGGACAGGGAGGGGTGGACATGGGTGACAGGGATAGACAGGGGGTGGACATGGATGACAGGGGTGAGGGGGGGGTGGACGGGGTTAAGAAGGGGTAACAGAGGGTACGAAAGGGTACAGTACCTTTTGCCATTTTTCTTCACTACACTGGCACAGTAATCAGGCGCAGCTTCCACCTTCCTCCCCTCTCCGGCAGGGCAGCGACTCAGGGCTCCGACAGGGCACTCACTCACTGGGACGCTGGGGGGCGGAGGGGGACGCTGGGGCACGGGTCATTACACCGGCACGGTAATCCGGCAGAGCACCGCCAGTGCACTCACTCACTGGGCCGCTGGGGGGGAGGGGGATGCTGGGGCACGGGTCACTACACCGGCACGGTAATCCGGCAGAGCACCGCCAGTGCACTCACTCACTGGGACGCTGGGAATGGGAGGGGGGTGGACGCTGGGGCACGGGTCATTACACCGGCACGGTAATCCGGCAGAGCACCGCCAGTGCACTCACTCACTGGGCCGCTAGGGGGGGAGGGGGATGCTGGGGCACGGGGCACTACACCGGCACGGTAATCCGGCAGAGCACCGCCAGTGCACTCACTCACTGGGCCGCAGGGTGAGAGGAATGCAGGGGGTTGCGATATGTGTGCACGCACAGCAAAGCGCACACATACTTCCCTTCCCCCCTGCGGTGCCATAAATTTCAGACGCGCAGGCCAGGCTGGTGAATAAAAAAATAAAATATTTGCCTTCAAAATCCCGCGGCACCCCAGTTGGAAATCACTGCTCTAGATAGTCTGTATACGATATCCGAACCAAAGTAGCTTATGTTGTAACAAGTTACTTCCTACTCAATTGTATTGTTCTACTATAGTCAATTAACTAATAAGCTTGTAATGCTTTCTTACTAATGATATCTAATTGATATTCATTTATATATATCATTGTGTTTGTGAGGCTTCTTCCACCCTACAAAATTCTCAGTTTTTAAACATCCGTACGAAGTTCCTTCTGAAAATCAGCTGAAAACGTCAGTTACAAAATCCTATACTGTCGTTAGAAAATCCCTTCATAGTCTATGGGGTTTTTCTAATAGCCGTTTTAACCCGTTATAGCCCGTTATTAATAACGGCCGTTATTTTGTGACGGAAGATAGACACGGGAGAAATAGTTCATGAACCTGCATATCTTTATAATACCTGTCAGGGCCGCAGGCTGGGCCGTCCTCCTGCCCTGTACAGTAACACGGGCCGGACTGGCCTATTTGTCAACCAGGAAATATCCCATTTCAGCCGCTTACCCTGTGGGCCAGGCTGGATAAGAGCAAGCACCGCTACGCGCGTAATGACGCTCGGTCACGTCACGCTCCCAGAACTCAAGGGCCTACGTTCTGACGCCGGCCCTAGGTATTCTGAGAGTGTGACGTGACCGAGCATCATTACGCGTGGTGCTGTGCTTGCTCTTATCTAGGGGAAGGTGCTGCCCTGAATCCCCGGCAACTAAAAAGGTACCAGCCGGGGGTGGGGGTTGTCTAATCAGGGGGTTCTACCTACCTACTGGGGGGGGGGTCTAATCTGGGGGTACAAACTGCCCACTGGGGAGTTCATCTGGGGGGACTACCTGCCTACTTGTGGGTTAATCTGGTGGTACTACCTGCCTACTGCGGGAGGGGGGGGGTGTTAATCTGGGGGTACTACCTGTCTACTGGGGGGGGGTCTAATCTGAGGGTACTACCTGTCTACTGGGGGAGGGGTCTAATTTGGGGGTACTACCTGTCTACTGGGGGGGTGTAATTTGGGGCTACTACCTGTCTAATTTGGGGGTACTACCTGCCTAATGATAATTTTTCATAATTAATATTTTTATGACCATATTTCATAATTTTAACCCCTTAAGGACCGAGGTGATTTTGGCCTTAACCTCTTCAGGACATAGGGCATATGGATACGCCCTGCATCCCGAGTCCTTAAGGACCGAGGGCGTATCCATACGCCCGTGGGAATTCCGGCCCCCACCGCTAGCCGGTTGGGGACCGGAGACGGATGCCTGCTGAAATCGTTCAGCAGGCATCCCGGCATATCGCCCAGGGGGGTCATTATGCCCCCCCATGTCGGCAATCGCCGCAGATCGCTGGACAATTCAGTCCAGCGATCTGCGGCGATTCCGGGTCAATCGGGTCTCCAGTGACCCGATGACCCGGAATTACTGGCTGTTCGGGGCCGTCTCTGACGGCCCCGAACAGCCAGAGCCTGCAGGGGTGAGGTGGCACTGGTGCCACCTCACGATCGCCCTGATTCGTCGGCCGGATTACCGGCCGACCAATCAGGGCGCCTGCTGCGGGTGTCACTCCCGCACCCGCTCCGCCCCTCTTCTGGAGGACGTGAGCGGGTGCGGGACGGGCACCCCGGGTGCTGGGGACCCCGATCCCCGGCGTTAATGTTGGGATCGTGGCCCCAGGAGCAGCGGCGGCGGCGGGACTGACCTGCAGCGTCTGGATCGTTGGAGGTGAGTGACAGCCTCCTGCTGTTGCTTAGCAACAGCTCCCAGCCTGCAAAAAGGGCATGCTGGGAGCTGTAGTTATGCAACAGCAGGAGGCAGACCACCACAACTCCCAGCATTCCCTTATGGGCATGCTGGGACTTATGGTTTTGCAACAGCTGGAGGCACATTCTTTCTATGGAAAAGTGTACCTTCAGCTGTTGTATAACTACAACTCCCAGCTTGCACAAACAGCTAAAGTGCATGCTGGGAGTTGTAGTGGTGCATCTGCTGGTTGCATAACTACAACTCCCAGCATGCCCGTTGGCTGTCGGTGACTGCTGAGAGTTGTAGTTTTGCAACAGCTGAAGGCACACTGGTTGGGAAACTCAGAGTTTTTTTTTACCTAACTCAGTGTTTCACGACCGGTGTGCCTCCAGCTGTTGCAAACTACAACTCTCAGCAGTCACCGTACACCATGCACCGTACATGCTGGGAGTTGTAGTTTTGCAACAGCTGGAGGCACACTGGTTGTGAAACACTGAGTTAGGTCACAAACTCAGTGATACATAACCAGTGTGCCTACAGTTGTTGCAAAACTGCAACTCTCAGCAGTCACCAACAGCCAATGGGCATGCTGGGAGTTGTAGTTATGCAACAGCTGGATGTCTCCCCAATGTGAACGTACAGGGTACACTCACATGGGCGGAGGATTACAGTAAGTATCTGGCTGCAAATTTGAGCTGCCGCAAACTTTCTGCTGCAGCTCAAATTGCCAGCGAGAAACTACTGTGAACCCCCGCCCGTGCGACTGTACCCTAAAAACACTACACTACACTAACACAAAAAATAAAATAAAAAGTAAAAAACACTACATATACACATACCCCTACACATCCCCCCTCCCCTCCCCAATAAAAATGAAAAACGTCTGGTACGCCACTGTTTCCAGAACGGAGCCTCCAGCTGTTGCAAAACAACTCCCAGTATTGTCGGACAGCCGTTGACTGTCCAGGCATGCTGGGAGTTTTGCAACAGCTGGAGGCACCCTGTTTGGGAATCACTGGCGTAGAATACCCCTATGTCCACCCCTATGCAATCCCTAATTTAGGCCTCAAATGCGCATGGCGCTCTCACTTTGGAGGCCTGTCGTATTTCAAGGCAACAGTTTAGGGTCACATATGGGGTATCGCCGTACTCGGGAGAAATTGTGTTACAAATTTTGGGGGGTATTTTCTGCTTTTACCCTTTTTAAAAATGTAACATTTTTGGGAAAACAAGCATTTTAGGTAAAAAAAAAATTTTTTTTTTACATATGCAAAAGTTGTGAAACACCTGTGGGGTATAAAGGTTCACTTAACCCCTTGTTATGTTCCCCGAGGGGTCTAGTTTCCAAAATGGTATGCCATGTGTTTGTTTTTTTTGCTGTCCTGGCACCATAGGGGCTTCCTAAATGCGGCATGCCCACAGAGAAAATATTGCGTTCAAAAAGCCAAATGTGACTCCTTCTCTTCCGAGACCTGTAGTGCGCCAGCAGAGCACTTTTCACCCCCATATGGGGTGTTTTCTGAATCGGGAGAAATTGGGCTTCAAACTTTTAGGGGTATTTTCTGCTATTACCCTTTTTAAAAATAAAAATTTTTTGGGAAAACAAGCATTTTAGGTAAAATTTTTTTTTTTTTTTTTACATTTGCAAAAGTCGTGAAACACCTGTGGGGTATTAAGGTTCACTTTATCCCATGTTACATTCCCCGAGGGGTCTAGTTTCCAAAATGGTATGCCATGTGTTTTTTTTTTGCTGTTCTGGCACCATAAGGGCTTCCTAAAGGTAACATGCCCCCCAAAAACCATTTCAGAAAAACGTACTCTCCAAAATCCCCTTGTCGCTCCTTCCATTCTGAGCCCTCTACTGCGCCCGCCGAACACTTAGACATATGAGGTATGTGCTTACTCGAGAGAAATTGGGCTACAAATACAAGTAAACATTTTGTCCTTTTACCCCTTGTAAAAATTCAAAAATTGGGTCTACAAGAACATGTGAGTGTAAAAAATGAAGATTGTGAATTTTCTCCTTCACTTTGCTGCTATTCGTGTGAAACACCTAAAGGGTTAAAACGCTGACTGAATGTCATTTTGAATACTTTGGGGGGTGTAGTTTTTATAATGGGGTCATTTATGGGGTATTTCTAATATGAAGACCCTTCAAATCCACTTCAAACCTGAACTGGTCCCTGAAAAATACTGAGTTTGAAAATTTTGTGAAAAATCGGAAAATTGCTGCTGACCGTTGAAGCCCTCTGGTGTCTTCCAAAAGTAAAAACATGTCAATTTTATGATGCAAACATAAAGTAGACATATTGTATATGTGAACCAAAAAAAATGTATTCGTAATATCCATTTTCCTTACAAGCAGAGAGCTTCAAAGTTAGAAAAATGCTAAATTTTCAAATTTTTCATCAAATTTACGGATTTTTCACCAAGAAAGGATGCAAGTATGGACAAAAATTTACCACTATGTTAAAGTAGAATATGTCACGAAAAAACAATCTCGGAATCAGAAGGATAACTAAAAGCATTCCAGAGTTATTAATGTTTAAAGTGACAGTGGTCAGATGTGCAAAAAACGCTCCGGTCCTTAAGGCCAAAATGGGCTCCGTCCTGAAGGGGTTAAGGACCAGAGCATTTTTTGCAGATCTGACCACTGTCACTTTAACCCCTTAAGGACTCAGCATTTTTCCGTTTTTGCATTTTCATTTTTTCCTCATCACCTTCTAAAAATCATAACACTTTCAATTTTGCACCTATTCAATTTTTTGTGCCACCAATTCTACTATGCAGTGACATTAGTTATGTTACCAAAAAATCCACGGCGAAACGGCGAAATCATTGTGCGACAAAATTGAAGAAAAAATTTCCTTTTGTAAATTTTGGGGGCTTCCGTTTCTACGCAGTGCATTTTTTGGTAAAAATAACACATCATTTTTATTCTGTAGGTCCATACGGTTAAAATGATACCCTACTTATATAGGTTGGATATTGTATTACTTCGGAAAAAAATCATAACTACATCATGCAGGAAAATTTATATGTTAAAAATTCTCATCTTCTAACCCCTATAACTTTTTTAGTTTTCTGCATACAGGCCGGTATGAGGACTCATTTTTTGCGCCGTGTTCTGAAGTTTTTATCGGTACCATGTTTGTATTCATTTTTTCATGCTATAAGAAGTGACCAAAAATACACTATTTTGGACTTTGGAATATTTTTTGCGTGTAAGCCATTGAACGAGCGATTTAATTAACAATATATTTTTATAGTTCGGACATTTTCGCACGCAGCGATACCACATATGTTTATTTCGTTTTTTTATGGGAAAAGGGGTCAAACTTTTATTAGGGAAGGAGTTAAAGGGGTACTCTGGTGAAAACCTTTTTTCTTTTAAATCAACTGGTGGCAGAAAGTTAAACATATTTGTAAATTACTACTTTTAAATTTTTTTTAATCCTTCCCGTACTTCCTGATGACATCACGAGCACAGTTCTCTCTGCTGACGTTATTATAATAATAATAACACTTTATTTATTGTTGTCCTTAGTGGGATTTGAATCCAAGTCTCCAGCACTGCAAGGCAGCATGGTTGCTAAAACGGACACAGATGTCAGCAGAGAGCACTGTCTTCATGATGTCATCAGTGTTCCAAAAAAAAGGAATTTCCTCTGTAGCATTCAGCAGCTAATAAGTACTGGAAGGATTAAGATTTTTTTAATAGAAGTAATTTACAAATATGTTTAACTTTCTGCCACCAGTTGATTTAAAAGAAAAAAGGTTTTCACCAGAGTACCCCTTTTAAATGACCTTTGTTAACTTCTTTTTTTCACTTTTTTTTTTTTACAGTGTTATAGCTCCCATAGGGACCTATAACACTGCACACACTGATCTCCTATGCAGATCCCTGCAAAGCCATAGCTTTGCACGGATCAGTCAGATAGGGGCTCGATTGCTCAAGCCTGTAGCTCAGGCTTGGAGCAATCAATCGACGATCGGACGCCGCGGAGAGAGGTAAGGAGACCTCCGCCTGCGTCCCAGCTGATCGGAACATCGCAATTTTATCGCGATGTCCCGATCAGCCCGAGTGTGCTGCCGGGAAGCGTTTACTTTCATTTTCAGACGCGGCTTCAATTTTGATCGCCGCGTCTGAAGGGTTAACAGCGTGTGGCACAATGATCGATGCTGCGCGCTGTTAGCCCAGGGTCCCGGCTATGATTAGCAGCCGGGACCGACACGGTGTGACCCCGTTTTTCACACCGGGCTACGCCCTGAGTCCTTAAGAGGTTAAGCATTAATTACTCTGGGATGCTTGTACTTATGAATTTGATTCAGAGATTGTTTTTTCGTGACAAATTCAACTTTATCCTAGTTGTAAATTTTTGTCGATTCTTGCATCATTTCTTTGTGAAAAATTCAAAAATTTTATGAAAAATTAGAAAAGTTTGCATTTTTCTAACTTTGAAGCTCTCTGCTCGTAAGGAAAATAGGCATCTCAAATAAATTATATATTGATTCACATATACAATATGTCTACTTTATGTTTGCATCATACGGGAGATATCTTTATATTATTATATTATATACAATATAATATGTTTTCATCATAAATTGTGAATTCGGGTAGAAAAACAGACATGGTGCACATCTACAATCTTGTATAATGATCTGATTGCTTCTCAGCATAATATCAAAAACTAACAGGTTGTTAGTATACATTTTTGATCAAAAAGTACAAGCCCACTCGCCACGTCAAGGCCACCTATTTAGAGTGGGTCCCTAGCATAAAATGGCGCAGCACCGAGCGGCAACCACCACCGCCGCGACACCAATGCCCACAGGGGGGAACGACCCACCGGCAGAGCGGCCCCAATGCCACTCAAACCAGTCTATGGGCCGCACCCCCCCGCAGACACGGCGCCACGGCAGCGACGGACACCGCACAGCACCACACCAGTGTGAACAAGGTGTAATGGCTCACTTACCATGCTCTCCCAGTCATACTGGGAGGCTGCTAGGAAAGAAATGACCCATGTGTAGCTAACTACTACTTATATAGGGTTGGGCTGAGGGGGTGGGGAAGAGTGCAGACAACATGTTCAAAAAAAAAAAAAAAAAAGAGGGGATAGAAATCACAGTGTGAATTCGGGTAGAAAAACAGACATGGTGCACATCTACAATCTTGTATAATGATGTGATTGCTTCTCAGCATAATATCAAAAACTAACAGGTTGTTAGTATACATTTTTGATCAAAAAGTACAAGCCCACTCGCCACGTCAAGGCCACCTATTTAGAGTGGGTCCCTAACGTCCCTAGCATAAAATGGCGCAGCACCGAGCGGCGACCACCACCGCCGCGACACCAATGCCCACAGGGGGGAACGACCCACCGGCAGAGCGGCCCCAATGCCACTCAAACCAGTCTATGGGCCGCACCCCCCCGCAGACACGGCGCCACGGCAGCGACGGACACCGCACAGCACCACACCAGTGTGAACAAGGTGTAATGGCTCACTTACCATGCTCTCCCAGTCATACTGGGAGGCTGCTAGGAAAGAAATGACCCATGTGTAGCTAACTACTACTTATATAGGGTTGGGCTGAGGGGGTGGGGAAGAGTGCAGACAACATGTTCAAAAAAAAAAAAAAAAAGAGAGGGGATAGAAATCACAGTGTGAATTCGGGTAGAAAAACAGACATGGTGCACATCTACAATCTTGTATAATGATCTGATTGCTTCTCAGCATAATATCAAAAACTAACAGGTTGTTAGTATACATTTTTGATCAAAAAGTACAAGCCCACTCGCCACGTCAAGGCCACCTATTTAGAGTGGGTCCCTAACGTCCCTAGCATAAAATGGCGCAGCACCGAGCGGCGACCACCACCGCCGCGACACCAATGCCCACAGGGGGGAACGACCCACCGGCAGAGCGGCCCCAATGCCACTCAAACCAGTCTATGGGCCGCACCCCCCCCGCAGACACGGCGCCACGGCAGCGACGGACACCGCACAGCACCACACCAGTGTGAACAAGGTGTAATGGCTCACTTACCATGCTCTCCCAGTTTTCATCATAAAGTTGACATGTTTTTACTTTGGAAGACATGAGAGGGCTTCAGAGTTCAGCATCAATTTTCCAGTTTTTCACAAAATTTTCAAAATCGGAATTTTTCACAGACCATGTCAGTTTTGAAGTGGATATGAAGGGTCTTCATATTAGAAATACCCCACAAATGACCCCATTATAAAAACTGCACCCCCCAAAGTATTCAAAATGACATTCAGAATGTTTGTTTACCCTTTAGGTGTTTCACAGGAATAGCAGCAAAGTGAAGGAGAAAATTCAAAATCTCAATTTTTTACACTAACCTGTTCTTGTAGACCCAGTGTTTGAATTTTAACAAGGGGTAAAAGGAGAGAAATCCCCCCAAATGTGTAACCCAATTTCTCTCGAGTAAGGAAATACCTCATATGTGTATGTCAAGTGTTCGGAGGGCGCAGTAGAGGGCTCAGAAGGGAAGGAGCGACAATGGGTTTTTGCAGAGTGAGTTTTTCTGAAAGGATTTTTGGGGGGCATGTCACATTTAGGAAGCCCCTATGGTGCCAGAACAGCTGAAAAGCCCCCACATGGCATACTATTTTGGAAACTACACCCCTCAAGGTACATAATAAGGGCAGGGGTTTATGTAACAAGGGCAGGGGTTTACAGCAAGGAAACTTGCTGTAAACACCTGCCCATGTGAATGTACATTCACATGGGGGACGGGCAAAACTACAACTCCCAGCATGCCCTTTGGCTGTCCGATCATGCTGGGGGTTGTAGTTATGCAACAGCTGGAGGCACACTGGTTGCAAAACACAGTTTGTTACTTAACTCAGTGTTTCGCAACCCATGTGTCTCCAGCTGTTGCTAAACTACAACTCCCAGCATGCATGGTCTGTCAGTGCATGCTGGGAGTTATAGTTTTGCAACAGCTGGAGGCAAACAGGTTGGGAAACACTGAGTTAGGAAACAGACAATGCTTCCCAACTAGTGTGCCTCCAGTTGTTGCAAAACTACAACTCCAAGCATGCCCAGACAGTCTAGGCATGCTGAAAGTTGTAGTTCTGTAACATCTGGAAGAGCACAGATTGGAGACCAGTGCACAGTGGTCTCCAAACTGTGGCCCTCTAGATGTTGCAAAACTACAACTCCCAGCATGCCCAGACAGCCAAAGGCTGGGCATGCTGTGAGTTGTAGTTTTAAAACTCCTAGAAGCAACAGTGAAGATCACATTACAGCGATCTTCACTGCTGCATCTGATGCCACAGCTGCCTCCTCCACTTGTGCCTGCCGCCGGTCCCAGGTATGTGCCGTGGGCCACCCCATCACCCCCCCCCCCCCCCCCAGCACTCATCATCCCCCGCTCTGCCCGACTTCTAGGAACGGGCAGACTGAGGGAAATGAACTTTAAACCCCCCCCCCCCAGTCAGCTGAGACACCCCCCCCAGTCAGCTGACACACTGTGATTGGTCCACAGGGACCAATCACAGGGATTGCTGACTAGGACCATCCACAGATGGTCCTGGGGGAGGCTTGCAGAAGTTGTCTCCTGCTGGTAACAGCGGGACTTCTGCCAGCTAACCCATGCGATGCCGCGCATCGCCGGGTTAACTGAATGCCTTTTATAAACGGCGGAATGCGCGAAGGACCTGCCCAATCGGCCGTTTATATAAGGCATTCTGTGGGAAGGGGTTAGTTGAGTTATTACCGTACGACAAAGTGCTCCACCAATCAGAGGCTGAGCAGTGCTATTGGCTGTCTTGGCATGCTGGGAGTTGTAGTTATGTGAAACCATATTCAACTGCGGCTCTTCATACATTTGGGGCACCTTACTCCGAGATATTTTTGTTTCTCACTGACATATAAAACACTGATTTATAATAAATTCCCTACTTTGTCTATTATAACAATAATTACAACTATTGGAATATTTGTCTAATAAAAATGTTTATTCATCTTTTCCAGTGTTCATACATACAGGTTGGTGGTGAATACCCATAGTATACTGGCGATGATGGTAATGACACCTTTAATCTCGGGGATATTGACAATTAGGATGGCAACGGTGACCCGTCCCAGGAACTGTCTGACCGAGTTAATATAGTCCATCGGTCCGGTGATGCTGGTCACTATCCCCCTTGGCATAACCCACGTCAGAAGCTGGAGTGTGATGGCGATCCAGGTGAGCCTGTCACTGAAGAAGCCGATCCAGCTGATGGCGGTGGGGTTACAGATCACGTAAAGAAGCTCTATAGTGCTGTTGGTGGTAATCCAGGTCACAAACTCATTGACTGGGTTCATCCAGGCAAGCAGGGAGCTGCTGGTGATGGTGGGGATCCAGAAGATCAAGTCAGTGGTGGTGTCTATCCAGGACAGCAGGTCACTGATGATAGTAGCAAACGAGATCAGGTCGTCAACAGCATCTATGAACCGGTCCAGCAGGTTGTTATCGATGGGAATATAGCATAGCAGGCAGATGATCATGTCACCATAAGTGCTGATCCAGCCAAGATAGTTTTTGATGATGGCCGCCCCGCTCTGCAGGTTGTTGGTAATGGAATCCCAGTTGATCGCGTCGTTGCTGGCAGTGGTGTCATTACTCCCCAGGACAGGGGTGATCTTTCTGATCCTGGTCCTGGTCCAGATGGGACACTTCATGTCGCTGCTGGCAGAGGTTTGATTACTCACCAGGACAGGGGTGATCTTTCTGATCCTGGTCCTCGTCCAGATGGGACACTTCATGTCGCTGCTGGTAGTATTCAAGCTGGGCAGATCTCTGATGGTATCGTTCTGCCCTTGCAGGTGGCTGGAGGTGATATTCCGGCTCGGTTGGTTGCTGGTGATTTCAAACCAGAAACTCGGGCCGGTGGTGAAGAGGGAACCCAGGAGGATGGTAACTGTCCAGCACATGCTACAGGCCAAATTGACCTCATCCCTGCTGATGTGGTCCCCTCGAATCATGATAAAATAAAATAAAAAGCGCAAGGAAACAATATAGAAACACTAGTGCTCGCTAGATTGCAGTCCTCAGAGTAAGGCCTCTGGGGCTCTGCACCTCTTTTTCCAGCTATCACCATTTGTGAAGTCACATGTGTGATGTCATACGGAATGTCACTGCTCTGAGGACAGGTGTAAACATGGACATTTACATCCATTTGTTTTATAGGGTGAAATAAGCTTTTTATTATTAAATAAAGGTATAGAAAACTCGGGGTATAGGGTGTTTTTTTTTTGGGGGGGGGCGGTGACTTTATACGGAGGACTGGGTATTTGGGTGGGAACGAACATCACTTTATAACATAGACAAACAAATATAATATAATATACAAATATAAATACAAATATTAATAAAATTCTGACAAAAAGTCCAACGTTATCTACAGATTTGGGTAGTCTGGCAGGAGGATTCCTCATTTTTGAGAATAGGAGGAGGAGGAAAGTGATGGTGGGGGAAGAATACACAGCTCCCGAATTGATCAGAACACTACAGCTCTGCTTCATTGGGAGTAGTCACCAGCACCCCAACCACCATGTTTCTTTTTTTCCCCTATATATTGCAACTTATTCCTTCTGCATATATACCTACAAACGCCAAAAGCGTAACCCCGACACCAAATAAAGTACAAATCGATGTATGAAAATGTATATTTTTTTTATTAATAAAAGAACATGATTCTAAAAATGTACATAATAGACTAAATAAAATAAATATATATCAATATATGTTAAAACATTTGGCTGCAAATAATGGCTACAGGTTCGGAATTTATATAATAGTGACCCAATAGAAAAGGAATAACACACCTGTCCAAATAGTAAGCCGCTGGGTCGGAAGTGACGTTGGACACCGCAGCACTCGTGTGATGGAGCACGCAACGCGCATTCACATTATAGAGTGGGTTCGGCAACGAAAACATGGCCACAGTCACTCATACTGCGCATGCGTGCACAAAAAAATTCTAGGGGGAAAGACAGATCGCTGCTAATGGAGGGATATACAAAATAAGTTGAACATCGGACTCAGGGCTAAATAATACAAAGAATGAAAATATATAGTGGGAGAACTGACTGTGAAGGCAATAACATGGCTATAAATAATGCATATACATTTGAGATAATAGCAATAATGATTATTATAATAATCCAGGGGCATATGAAAGCATAAAAAAATGACAAGGATGTGATAACATGCATAATGGTAAAACAAATACCGTAAATAGCGCATGCAACATAAACAAAAATGAGAAAAATATTTTTGTAAAAAAATATATTTGTAGAAGTGTATACCGTATTTTTCGCCCTATAGGACGCATCGGTATATAAGACACACCCAATTTTAAAGGCGCAAAATCTAGAAAAAAAAAAATTCTGAACCCAACAGTTATCTTCAACCTGCGGACCTCCAGATGTTGCAAAACAACAACTCCCAGCATGCCCGGACAGCCGTTGGCTGTCCGGGCATGCTGGGAGTTGTAGTTTTGCAACAACTGGAGGTCCGCAGGTTGAAGACCACTGGATAGGAGGTAATACTCACGTGTCCCTGCCGCTCCGGACCCGTCACCGCTGCCCTGGATGTCGCTCCTTCGCTGTCGCCGCGTCCCCGTGGTATCCCCGACGCTCCGGACGTCTTCTTCCCTGGGATCCACGCTCTCCGTCGCCGTCATCATCACGCGATCGGTGATGTCCTGTATTAGCCGCGGGTCCCGGCCGTTGATGGCCACCGGTACCGCCGCGATAGGTGTGTGTATTCGCCGTGTAAGACGCACCAACTTTCCCCCCCAGTTTTGCAGAATAAAAAGTGCGTCTTATACGGCGAAAAATACGGTAAATGAATCTTGATTAGTGTGCAGGAATGATGTATACTAAATCCAAATGGATAGGAGCAGTGCCTGAAGAGTGCAGGAATATATAGAGCATGCAATACAATACATACATATACAAAAGATATAAAAAGTGCAGAGATATAGTGCATATAGTACAATGCATATATATATATATATATATATAGATAGATACATAGATATACACAAAACATGCATAATATAAAAGGATCCTGCATGTCAGAGGCCATATGCCCAGCAGAGGTGAGTGGATTAGGCATGTTAGGGTCTCATCCGACAAGAGGCCACCTCCGTGTGGTGGATGGGGACACGTTTTGATCAAAAAGTGCGCTAAGAGCCTCGATTTTTTTGACAAAGAGAGCTGCTGCGAATTCGGGTAGAAAAACAGACATGGTGCACATCTACAATCTTGTATAATGATCTGATTGCTTCTCAGCATAATATCAAAAACTAACAGGTTGTTAGTATACATTTTTGATCAAAAACTCTACACAAAAAATGTATATAAACTATATACTCATTATCGACCGCCAGTTTATAGAATCATTGGGGGAGATTTCTCATTAGGGTCTGTTGTAGACACAGATCTGCCCCTTTACACAATTTACAAAAGTTGTGCACGTCGTTTGATAAATTTTGCGCAAATATATAACCCCCTCCCCCCCTGGCTCTACCGTGCACGCCTTCTCTACCTCCATGGCACTGCTCACATAGCTAGAAGTGCTGGAGCAGCAGTGTGCGCCGAACAAAACTCTGCACAATAGTAAAATTATAAATATTTATAAAGTACACAGAGGGTAGATTCTCAAAGAATTTAGCGGCACAAAAAAATCAATTTTGCGCCAAAATTTTGGCGCAAAAAATATTGAACACATTTCAAAGAGCTTTGTGCCGCGGTTTACACCGTTCACGTCAGTTTTGTAAAAGTGGGCGTGTCCACGTATATTTTCTGCTTTACATGATGGGCACTAGGTCTTCTCCAGGAAACTATTGACCGGTAAGTCTAACATGCATTGTGGGTAAATTGTTTGAAGGATTTATACGGGATTACATACAGGAATACATAGGGGATAATTGTATTATAAGTGATAGCCAGCATGGATTTCCTAAGGATAGAAGTTGTCAAACCAATCTAATTTGCTTTTATGAAGAGGTGAGTAGAAGCCTTGACAGAGGAATGGCTGTGGATATAGTGTTTCTGGATTTTGCTAAAGCGTTTGATACTGTCCCTCACAGACGTCTGACAGGTAAGTTAAGGTCTTTGGGTTTGGAAATTTTAGTTTGTAACTGGATTGAACACTGGCTCATGGATCGTACCCAGAGAGTGGTGGTCAATGATTCGTACTCTGATTGGTCCTCGGTAATTAGTGGTGTACCCCAAGGTTCTGTACTGGGACCGCTGTTGTTTAATTTATTTATCAATGATATAGAGGATGGTATTAACAGCTCTTTTTCTATCTTTGCAGATGACACAAAGCTTTGTAGCACGGTACAGTCTATAGAGGATGTGCATAAGTTACAAGATGACTTGGATAGACTAAGTGTCTGGGCCTCCACTTGGCAAATGAGGTTCAATGTGGATAAATGTAAAGTTATGCATCTGGGTACTAATAACCTGCATGCGTCGTATGTCTTAGGGGGGATTAAACTGTCAGAGTCACTGGTAGAGAAGGATCTGGGTGTACTTGTAGATCACAGACTACAGAATAGCATGCAATGTCAGGCTGCTGCTTCCAAAGCCAGCAGGATATTGTCATGTATCAAAAGAGGCATGGACTCAAGGGACAGGGACATAATACTCCCCCTTTATAAAGCATTGGTACGGCCTCACCTGGAATATGCTGTTCAGTTTTGGTCACCTGTCCATAAAAGGGACACTGTGGAGCTGGAAAGGGTGCAGAGACGCGCGACTAAACTAATATGGGGCATGGAACATCTTAGCTATGAGGAGCGATTAAAGGAATTACAATTGTTTAGTCTTGAGAAGAGACGTTTAAGGGGGGATATGATAAACGTATATAAGTATATTAATGGCCCATACAAAAAATATGGAGAAAAACTGTTCCAGGTTAAACCCCCCCCCCCCCCAAAGGACGAGGGGGCACTCCCTCCGTCTGGAGAAGAAAAGGTTTAGTCTCAAGGGGCGACACGCCTTCTTTACCATAAGAACTGTGAACTTATGGAACAGTCTACCTCAGGAACTGGTCACAGCAGGAAAAATTAACAGCTTTAAAACAGGATTAGATACATTCCTGGAACAAAATAACATTAATGCTTATGAAGAAATATAAAATCCCATCCCTTCCCCAATATCGCGCCACACCCCTACCCTTCAATTCCCTGGTTGAACTTGATGGACATATGTCTTTTTTCGACCGTACTAACTATATAACTATGATATTTTCAAAGGGGTGAGAGTCCAGTTTACATAAAAAATTTCATACCGGAAATCACAGAAATTGTGTTGCAGTTTTACTGTTTTTGGGGGTTTTTTTTCTTTGTTTTTGTGGGAAAAGATGTTATTTAAGTAATTATAAAAAAAAAAAAAAAAAACTATTATTGAAAATGGCATTAAAAAAAATAAATAAATATATATATATAATTATTATTATTATTTTTTTTTTTATTGGTCACTGCACCTGCACTCACATTTAAGCTCAGAAATGTTTTATTTATACAGTTATCATTGGGCACTAGTAACCATGGAATATTTTGTGAGATGTTTCCGCCAGAATTTTCTGTGATGTAAAATTTGGCGCAAAAAAAAAATCCAAAGTGGCTGCAAAAAAAAAATTGGGGGTGCGAAAATGAATTTTCACATATTTTCAAAGCAGCACAAGAGATCTTTGAAAATGTGAGGAGAACATGTGTGCGACATGTGTATGGAGCAGAGCTGAATGTGTGATTATGTATAAGCATGACCACGCACACACTCAACTTGGCTACATACACCTGATCACTCACTCAGCTCTGCTGCATTTACAAAATCACACACTCAGCTCTACTACATATACACAATCACACACTCGGCTCTGCTACATAGACACAATCACACATATACATTGGGGGAAATTTATCATTGTTGTAGGTACATGTTTTTTGTAGATTGTTTTGGTTGGTCTAAATTTGGTGCAATTGCAAGGCACATGATAAATTTTGTGCAAAGTTCTAAATCTCCACACAGAGTACACCTGAGCTGCACCTCACAGGAAAAGTGGACATAGGGATTTTGTTCTATTGCTTTGAGGCTTGGATTCCATTGAGGTTTTTTGTTCACCAGCAAAAACGCCAGAAGAACGGTCACAGCTTTTTCCTGCATTTTTTCAGTTTTTCTTGTGTTCTTTTTCTTGCGTTTTTGCTGGTGTGTGGTAACAATCATTTTTGGATCCTGTGGCAATTTTTTTTACTGCCTTCAGGTACCACTCCATGGGTCAGATGCAGAGGGCCCAGTCCAGAGTGTAAGGAGGTGAGGAGTGATATATAGCGTATACAGGGTGCAGAGCATCACTACTTACCTACGCCAGCTGTATAGCATACTGGGGTACATAGTGTACCCATCAGGGATGTGGAAATCCTATCGCCCGACGCCCGGGACAAGTAGTTTTGGGCGCCGGGCAGGTGAATTGTTCATAGATTTAGCCCTGTATCGGGCGAGCAGGGACAGACAGACTTCCCCCTTATTTTTCTTTAATGTCGGTGTAAGGCGCAGGAGCCGATGGAAGTCTCACACCGGCACTCAGAGTGTATGGAGGGGGCGGTGGCCTCCAGCTGACATAGAGTCCACTTATCTCCCCTCCCGGAGGATGGACGGAGCTCAGAAGACACAGCAGGGTGAGAGAAAGGATGTAGACAGCTCCGTGCACAGCTCTATCCCTCCCCCTCCCCCTGATCTGTCTCCCCAGGACCTAATCCACCACGGGGAGGTTGCTAGTTTGCACGGGGAAAACACAGAGCAGGGGGGAGGGGGAGGACGGAAATCTCACCTCACACCGGCGGTGACTACAGCTCTGATGTCCACTCATGGCCGGATCAGGTGAGGAGGCCGAGAATGCAGGCGGCGGCAGGAAGGGTGGTTGTATATGTATGGTGTGAGTGTATGTGTGATGTGTGTATGTAATGTATGATGGGGGGGCAGCGGCAGGTGTATGTATGATGTGTGCATATGTATGGTGTATATCAGTGTTACCCAACCAGGGTTCCTCCAGCTGTTGCAAAACTACAACTCCCAGCATGCCCTGGGCATGCTGGGAGTTGTAGTTTTGCAACAGCTGGAGGGACCCTGGTTGGGAAACACTGGTGTATATGTATGGTGTGAGTGTATGTGTGATGTGTGTATGATGTCTGTCTGTGTGTGATGTGTATGTAATGTGTGATGTGTGTATGGTGTATATGTATGGTGTGAGTGTATGTGTGATGTGTGTATGATGTCTGTCTGTGTGTGATGTGTATGTAATGTATAATGTGTGTATGGTGTATATATATGGTGTGAGTGTATGTGTGATGTGTGTATGATGTCTGTCTGTGTGTGATGTGTATGTAATGTGTGATGTGTGTATGGTGTATATGTATGGTGTGAGTGTATGTGTGATGTGTGTATGATGTCTGTCTGTGTGTGATGTGTATGTAATGTATAATGTGTGTATGATGTCTGTTTGTGATGTGTATGTAATGTGTGTATGATGTCTGTCTGTGTGATGTGTATGTAATGTAATGTATGATATGTGGGGGGGCAGCAGCAGCAGGCCTATGTATGATGTGTGCATATGTATGGTGTATATGTATGGTGTGAGTGTATGTGTGATGTGTGTATGATGTCTGTCTGTGATGTATGTGTGATGTGTGTATGATGTCTGTCTGTGTGTGATGTGTATGTAATGTATAATGTGTGTATGATGTCTGTTTGTGATGTGTATGTAATGTGTGTATGATGTCTGTCTGTGTGATGTGTATGTAATGTAATGTATGATATGTGGGGGGGCAGCAGCAGCAGGCCTATGTATGATGTGTGCATATGTATGGTGTATATGTATGGTGTGAGTGTATGTGTGTATGTAATGTATGATGTGGGGGGGGGGCAGTGGCGGGGGTGTGTGTATGGGGATATGGGGGCAGTGGCTGGTGTATGTATGATATGTGTATGCATGAATGTTTTGTATAGGAGCGGACTGTCACGTCGGGCATTAGGGCAGTTGTGCCATCTAATTTTATTTATTTTCAGTGGCACCCGCACTATATTGCACCCCCAGAATCCCGCCCCCTTCATACTCACCCGTCAACCAAGAGCCCCACGGATGCACACAAACACGCCCGAACCAAAACTACAACTCCCAGCATGTTACACCATAACCTAAACTGTAGAACTATAAAGTGTAACATGCTGGGAGTTGTAGTTTTGGTTCGGGTCAGCTGCAGAGCCATAGGCTGCATCAGGGCATGCTGGGTGTTGTAGTTACTAACTGCAATTCCCATTATTCCTTGACACAGCCTATGGCTCTGCAGCTGACACAAACCAAAACTACAACTCCCAGCATGTCCTACAATAACCTTAACTGTCCTACTATACAGTGGAACATGCTGCAACACCCACACAACCATAGGCTGTATCAGGGCATGCTGGGAGTTGTAGTTATCTAGTAATTAAATGCAACTTCCAGCATTTTCTGACACAAAATGCACCACATAAACTGGAGAAGCAGAACACCCCCCCCCCCCCCCCAGTAACACATAAGTCCCTATTGAGACTGAAAAATAGTGATTAAAATATTTTAAAAAGTGCGTATATATGTGAATAAGCCCCTTTCCTAATAAGTTTCCAATTTTCTTTAAATAAAAATAATGTAGAAAAATAAACATAAGTGGTATCGCTGCATGTGGAAATGTCCAGACTATTAAAATATAATGTTAATTAAACCGTATGGTGAACGGTGTAAATGTAAAGAATAGTCCAGAATTGCTCATTTTTGGTCACTTCATGTGAGAAATTTTTTATAAGGTGATCAAAAAGTTACATCTAGACTTATCTGGTCTTGTCTCGGGTGTAAGAGGAGCTACAGCTCTCCCGCCACTAATAGTCTGACATACTGCGATCACCTATTAACCCATTAGATCACCGCTGTCAGCAGTGTCTAAAGGATCTTATATCCATCCCTGGTGGTCTAGTGGGGGGGGGATCAGACTATTTTGGTTGAAATTATTTTATGAATCGGGACAAGTGGATTTTCCTGAGGGACAAGTAGATTGTGTTCCGCTTTAGTCCCTTGGACAAGTAGTTCTTTTTTAATTTCCACACCCCTGACCCATGCAGTGGCGGATCCAGGGGGGGGGGGGGGGTACAACGGGGCAATTATCCCCCCCCCCCCCCCCCCCCGAGATTGCTGCCCCCTAGAATGGTGGGGTGGTGGGGTGACACCCTGTCCCAGCGCTCATCCCTGTCACAAGCTATATTTGTATACTCAGTCTGCAGTGCAGAGGGAGCGTGTACACAGCGTGTCTGTGGAGTTATCGGCACTTACTCGGCTTCTCTTCCCCCTGATTGGCAGCTTTCTACTGCTCTGCTTGGGTCATGTGACACCAAAACATCACATGACCCCAGCAAGCAGGAAGTGTCTGGAGGATACAGGAGCCCAGCAGTGTTCTAAGGCAGGTAAGATAAACTACCCCCCACCATCCATGCCCACCCTTTTCCAGCATCATCCCTCCCCCCTTCCCAGCACAATCCCTGCTCACCCCCCCCCCCCCCTTTCTCACCAGAGGTGCCCCCAGCTTTTGCAAAACTACAACTCCTAGCATGCTGGGAGTTGTAGTTTTGCAACAGCTGGAGGGTTGGGAAACACTGACATAAATAAGTGTTTCCCAACCAAGGTGTCTCCAAAGCAAAGCTACAATGCTGTCCAGGCATGCTGGGATTGTAGTTTTGTAACAGCTGGAGGCACTCTGATTATGAAACATTTATCTATGTCCTATATCAGGGGTACTGAACTGGCAGACCACGGTCCAGATCCGGACTGCGTCCCCCAGTCATTCGGACCATCCGCTGGATCTCCCCTTATTCATTTGTAGCTGTGTCTTTAAGACGCCAATACAAGTGAATAGCCGCGGCCCGGTGCGAGGGAGCGATGTGTCCCTGCCCTGCGCTTCTCCTATGATGCAGGTAGCACCATTAGCTGCCTGCATCATCTGCTCTGGCCAGGCCTGACTAGAAGAGGCCAGAGCAGCGGAGCAGTGCGGGACCTGGGACGGCGATTCTAAGCTCTCAGGTAAAAATTTGTGTTCCCCCATCTGTGACTCTCCAGTTATTGTAGAACTACAGCTACCATGATGACCTTTTGTCTGTGCATGATGGGAGTTGTAGTTTTACAACAGATGGAGAGTTACAGTGGCAAAGTTCATATGGGGGCACAGTGGCATTAATTCTGGGGCACAGTGGCATCATTAATTTTGTGGAACACAGTGGCATCTCTAATTCTGTGGGTATAGTGGCATCCTTAATTCTGTGGGCACAGTTGCATCATAAATTCTGTGGGCACAGTGGCATCATAAATTCTGTGGTCACAGTGGCATCCTTAATTTTGTGGGACACAGTAGCATCCTTAATTCTGTGGGTATAGTGGCATCATAAATTCTGTGGGCACAGTGGCATCATAAATTCTGTGGGCACAGTGGCATCATAAATTCTGTGGTCGCAGTGGCATCCTTAATTTTGTGGGACACAGTGGCATCCTTAATTCTGTAGGCACAGTGGCATCATTACTTCTGGAGGCACAGTGGCATCATCATTTCTGTGGGTACTGTGGCATAATTAATTCTGTGGTCACAGTGGCATCATTAATTCTGGGGATAGAGTTGTGTCATTAATTCTGTGGGTACAGTGGCATCATTAATTCTGTGGGTACAGTGGCATCACTTATTCGGTGATCACAGTGGCATCACTTATTCTGTGGTCCCAGTGGCATCATTAATTCTGTAGGCACAGTGGCATCATTAATTCTGTGGGGCACAGTGGCATCATTAATTCTGGGGATACAGTTGTGTCATTATTTCTGTGGGACACAGTGGCATCATTAATTCTGTGGGACACAGTGGCATCATTAATTCTGTGGGTACAGTGGCATCATTAATTCTGTGGGTACAGTGGCATCATTAATTCTGTGGTCACAGTGGCATCATTAATTCTGTGGTCACTGGCATCATTAATTCTGGGGTCACAGTGGCATCATTCATTCTACATGCACAGTGGCTTCATTTCATTGTTTTAGTCAGCCTTAGAGCATAGCATCTGCAAGTAATGTTGCAGGGGAATAGTGTGTGGCAGTAATATAACGGGCCCAGTGAGTGGCAGAATTATTTTCAGGGGCACAGTGAATGGCAGTATTATTTTAAGGGGCACAGTGGGTAGCAGTAATATACCAGGGGCACAGTGGGTGGCAGGTTTATATTCAGGGCAAAGTATGTGGTAGTATATTCAGGGATACAGTGTGTGGCAGTAGTATATTCAGGGGTACAGTGTGTGCCAGTATTCGGGGGTACAGTGTGTGGCAGTATTATATTCAGGGGCCCAGTGTGTGGCAGTAATATACCAGAGTTACAGTGTGTGGCAGTATTATATTCAGGGGCCCAGTGTGTGGCAGTAATATATTCAGGGGGTACAGTGGGTGGCAATATTATATTCAGGGAGTACAGTGTGTGGCAGTATTATATTCAGGGGCCCAGTGTGTGGCAGTATTATATTCAGGGGTACAGTGTGTGGCAGTAATATACCAGAGGCACAGTGTGTGGCAGTATTATATTCAGGGGCCCAGTGTGTGGCTGTAATATATTCAGGGGCCCAGTGTGTGGCAGTAATATATTCAGGGGGTACAGTGTGTGGCAATATTATATTCAGGGGCCCAGTGTGTGGCAGTATTATATTCAGGGGTACAGTGTGTGGCAGTATTAAATTCAGGGTATACAGTGTGTGGCAGTATTATATTCAGGGGCCCAGTGTGTGGCAGTATTATATTCAGGGGCCCAGTGTGTGGCAGTATTATATCCAGTGGTTACAGTGTGCAGCAGTATTCAGGTTATACATCCTCCACACTTCAGTTGTTAGTTTGCTATTGCCTTCATGGCGCTGAGGCCGCTAGGTGTGCACCAAGCATTAGCATACAGCTTGGACCTTTACCGGATGGCAGACCTGGATAAGCGGACCCTCACTAAAAATAGGTGAGAACCCCTGGTCTATATATATTCCCTATCTATCTATGTCAGAGTTTCCCAACCATGGTGCCTATAGCTGTTGCAAAACTACAACTCCCAGCATGTTGGGGCGACACCATTTTCTACCGCAACGGGTGACACAAACCCTAGCAACGCCACTGGCTGTGAGTACACAGCGTGTGAGCTGCGGGGTCGCGATCCACTGCAGGCCGGCGCGATGACGTCACATCATCGCGCCGGCACCCGGAAATCCCGTCCCCGCGGCCAGCATACTGTAAGTACTAAGAGTATGCTCAGGGCCCAGGGGATTTGGGGGACAGAATATGTGCCACTGTTAAGGGCACTATATCGTACAGGAGGAGGGGGGAGGGGGATTAAAAAACTTTGGGGAATTTTTTATGTGAGGGGCTGCAAGGCAAAGCACTGGGGGCACTATATGTGAAGAGCACATGACAGGGGGGCCCCCTGTGCTGTGCCCCTCACATATAATGCCCCCTGTGCTGTTCCCACACATATAAATGATATGTGTGGGGGGCACAGCACAGGGGGTATTATATGTGAGGGGCACAGCACAGGGGGCATTATATGTATGGGGCACAGTACAGGGGGCATTATGATATAATTCCCCCTGTGCTGTGCCCCACACATATAATGCCCCCTGTTCTGTGCCCACACATATAATGCCCCCATCATGCGCCCCTCATATACAATGCCCCCATCCTGTGCCCCTCATATATAATGCCCCCATCCTGTGCCCCTCACATATAATGCGCCATCATGCACCCCTCACATATAATGCCCCCTGTGCTGTGCCCCTCACATATAATGCTCCTGTCATGTGCCCCAAACATATAATGCCCCCTGTGCTGTGCCCCTCACATATAATGCCCCCTGAGGGGACAGGGCAGGGGGCATTATATGTGAAGGGTGCATGACAGGGGCATTATATGTGAAGGGCACAGCATGGGGCATTATATGTGAGGGGCGCATAATGGGGGCATTATATGTGAGGGGTGCATGATGGGGGCATTATATGTGAGGGGTGCATGATGGGGGCATTATATATGAGGGGCACATGATCGGGGCATTATATGTGAGGGGCAAAGAACGGGGGCATTATATGTGAAGGGCACAGCATGGGGCATTATATGTGAGGGGCGCATAATGGGGGCATTATATGTGAGGGGTGCATGATGGGGGCATTATATGTGAGGGGTGCATGATGGGGGCATTATATATGAGGGGCACATGATCGGGGCATTATATGTGAGGGGCAAAGAACGGGGGCATTATATGTGAAGGGCACAGCACAGGGGGCCTTATATGTGTGGTACATATAACAGGAGCATTATTTGTGAGGGGCACAGCACGGGGGGCATTATATGTGAGGGGAACAGCAAAGGGGACATTATATGTGAGGGGCACAGCACGGGGGGCATTATATGTGAGGGGCACATGATGGGGGCATTATATGTGAGCGCATGATGGGGGAATTATATGTGAAGGGCACAGCACAGGGGGCAATATATGTTAGGGGCACAGGGCATTATTATGTGGGGGGGAACAGGACGGTTCATAATTATTATATGTAGGGGCACAAGATGGGGCATTATTACTATATGTGAAGGCACAGAGTGTTCTGCATTTCAGAAATATATTGTAGATTATGAGGATTTTCTGGGGTGGTACATTTTTTTTTATGGGCAACAATACATTAGGGTATTTTATTCAGAGGGTGCACTGCACAGCAAGTTATATTCAGAGAGTGCAGTGTGTGGTAGTATTATATTCAGAGAGTGCAATGTGTGGTAGTATTATATTCAGAGAGCACAGTGTGTCGTAGTATTATATTCAGAGGTTACAGTGTGTGGTAGTATTATATTCAGAGAGTGCAGTGTGGTAGTATTATATTCAGAGGTTACAGTGTGTGGTAGTATTATATTCAGAGGTTACAGTGTGTGGTAGTATTATATTCAGAGGGTGCAGTGTGTGGTAGTATTATATTCAGAGGGTACAGTGTGTGGTAGTATTATATTCAGAGAGTGCAGTGTGTGGTAGTATTATATTCAGAGAGTGCAGTGTGTGGTAGTATTATATTCAGAGAGTGCAGTGTGTGGTAGTATTATATTCAGAGAGTGCAGTGTGTGGTAGTATTAAATTTAGAGGGCACAGTGTGTGGTAGTATTATATTCAGAGGGTGCAGTGTATGATAGTATTATATTCAGAGGGTACGGTGTGTGGCGTTATTATATTCAGAGGGTACAGTGTGTTGTTTGTTCAGGGGATACAGTGTGTCAGAATTATATTCAGAAGGTATGTGCCAGTATTATATTCGAAGAATACAGTGTCTGGCAGGTTTATAATTATTATTTTCATATAGAGGATCAGAATCGTAGTGAGGAGCTATCTGGGCGTCAAGTTCTGCAAAGATTTTGCTGGAACAAGTCCCGGTGGTATGTACATCTGAATTAGATAAGAGAAGACTATAGAGAAGACGTCACCTGTAGTCACTGATATCATTCTGTATCCTCCTGTGTGTGTCCCATCAGAGCTGGAGTCACTTGTAAGTTCTGCAGTAATGATGGGTAAAACAACAACTCCCAGCATCCCCTTACCACTACTTAGGTCATACTGGGAGCTGTAGTTTTAAATGGTAAAAACCTCTTTAGCACTTTCCCATTCTGTGGCAATTGGTATATTTGATTATTATTCTGACATATGAACATGGCCTAAGTCTTAAACAAGGTTAGGACTGTATGATACATTTAATAATATTGTAAGTTCCGTAATCTTATTTTCTGTCCGCCAACACAAAATACTCTAATAGTGCCCCTCCCGAGACTCGACTCTGGATCCGCCCCTGTCACAGGGGTGTACTCAACGATTTCCCCAGGTTTTAGAGAGTGCTTTTCAGGAGGCAGATAGTGTCTTTGCACCGCCCTCCGGTTCACAAAGAGGGTGCCTCCGTGGTGACAGTCCATTATAGTGCCGCAGCCCCTGATGCGGTCAAACTTGATGACTGTAGCTCTCCTGCGCTCAAGGGGAGGCTCGCCTTCCTTAGGTTGCTCGAGCCTGCGAATGTAGTATGACTCTAGCTGTTTGGTATCTTGCTGCTGCCGTTCCCTCTCCTCAAACGATAGCCGCCTCGGCCCGTAGCGCTCTAGCCTCTCCGCCCTCATCTGCTCTAGTATGGCAGCCACTTCGGCATCTCTTTGGGCTTTTTCTGACCGGGCCGGAGGAATGGGAGGCAGGGATTTCCCAGGCAATGGAAGGATATTTTCCCACTTATACTTGATGATGGCTGGCTCATCCCCGAACAACCATCTAGGGAGCGGGGGTGATGGTGGGCGCTCGGCCGACTGAGGGGCTGACTGGTCTTGGGCGGCCGTGGCCTGTGGAGGTGGTGGGACCTTTGCCTCGGGGCTGGCTTCGGGGCTATTAGAAGAGGGAGTGGAGAAATCAGCTTCCGCTGGGGTACTCAATCCCGACTCCGTCGGGATTTCTGCCCACGGGCCCCAGGTGCGGTGATGGGGCGACAACCTCACAGGCGACGGGTCTCTGGAACTCCCGAGCGGCGTTGCGGCCCACTCGCCGTCATCCTCCGGCAACGGCACTTGGCAGTAGGCCTCGTTGGCCCCGAGGGACAGTCGCTGCAACTTCTCCGCCAGCTCCCGAAACATCTCCGATGCCGCCGTGGCAATCTTCCGACCCTCGGACTCCATCCTGGAACTCTCAGCACACATGTCGCTCTTGGTCTCCGCCATCTTTGCTCTCCTCTGTAGTACTTCCTGCAGACTGAAGAGGCCGCTGTATGCCTCCCCTTTTATGAAGGTCTCCACCAAAATGGCCGCCAGGCGGAAGTGCGTCATCAGCTGCGCCTGGGACCGGAAGTTGCACAGCAGCGTATCCTCTTCATCCAACCCCTTGGCAACAGGGGCTGGACTTCTTCCGTTCCACTTGGCTCTGGACACAACCACACTATTTCCCCGCCCAGGGGCGGGGCGAAGACTTCGGCGGGAGTCCTTGGCGCTCTTTTCCAGAAGCTCTTTAACTCTTTCAGGTACTGGGAAGTTTTTGGCGCGAAGCATCATTTCTGTCTTTCCTTTACACATGGCGGTTCTTTGACTTTAGAGAACACTTCTCGTGACTAATAATGCAATAAACTTCACCTTCCCCACCACTTGTATTTGCACCTCGGCAGACAATTTGTTTTCTATGACACAGTCCCGTACACAGTTCAGACTTGGGGGAAGGACTTGATTTAGTGCCTGAATAGTTAAGGCGTACACCTGAATCCTGTTCGTGATGCCAAAAACGTGTGGTAACCACGAGTGAAACCCGCGACCGCCACTACGCTGGGGTTAGCTACTTGGTTCTTGGTGGGGTGGGGGGGTTTATGAACCCAGGGTCAGATGGTATTAACCCTTAATGTCGCGTGACGCCACTGTAGTCTTGGTATCTCCCGGGGTACTACAGGTCCGGGGAACTCCGTCTCCCCACAGGCTAGCAAGGAAAGAATTGACTCCACACTAGGTTGCAGTTTAACGGAGGCTTTACTAACTTGAAGATAGGTGGTACAATCTCCACAGCGCTCAACCAAAGTCTCCCAAAGGTTTAACAGACAGTCTCTAGAGGACCACACAGCTTGCAGTGCCTGGACTTGATATTGCATATATGCTTGGCTCTTACGGCCGGACTAGGAGTTTTAGCTATATTAGGCTTGAGATTAAAGTCACTTACTGAAGTGTCGGTAGATTTGTGGCTTTTCGCCGGAAGATAAAGAATTGTCCTTTAGGAATTCTCTGATCAAAGCTGAAGTAAAGGCTTAATATTAGTTGGGGTTACTTCATGCTTTTCTTATCTCTCTCTCATCTTTGCTCTCACTCCTCTGCGGATTCTTCACTCTGAACTCCACTCTGTGCTCTGAACTGAATGAATTGCTTTACTCCTCCTCTATTCCTCTCACAGGAAATGCCACCCTTTATAAGGGAAGGCTGAACTAAAGCCCATTGGCCAGGCAGCTGTGGATCATAGAGTTGTCTGTATCCCCTTTAGGATTTACAATAAAGTTACATACAAGTAATAACATAATATAACACCTGTGGCAGTGTGGCAAGGAAAGGGTGTATTTCCTTGGCTCGCCCTGCAGAAGCTCTCACCTGCTTCTTAAGTAATGAGGCAGGAGGGAAAGGAGGTGTGTATATGAGATGGAGACTCAGTCTAATGTGGGCTCTTCCTAGGAGACAGCATGTGGGCTGTAGGGAAGAGACAGAGCCTGCTGAGGAGTACACAGCCCGAGCTATGAGGGGCTCAAAGAGAGTGACATTGTGAGTAGAAGGTTGCAGGGGACATATGTTTAACCGGCTGAGGGAAGCTCAGCGGTTGTTAGTCAGGACAAGCTGATCTGTTTAGTCAGTGACCAGACGGTCTAGGATTTTGTATTGTTCCTGCTTTTTGTTTATTTCTTTCCCTGCAACCTGTCTAATAAAACTGGCAAGGTGCCAGATTTGCATTATAAGCGTTTGTTTGCTGGTTTATTGAGAAGAAACGCATCCTGTGGCGTAGTCCAGGACGATCCCAGAGCTAATCCCCAAGACGGATCGTCACACACCTTACACAAATGTTCAGTCTAGCCCTCAGTCCTCCACTCTCACATACCCTGACTAAGCCTGAGGTTGCTAGGCAACATACTTAAAGCTACAGACACCTAATAACGGATTGCTAAATTATAACAGTGCAAATACAGATTAGAAATGGTTGAGTCCCTGCAGGGGAGCCCCCAGGACACTGGAGGTCTCAATCTGACAGGGCCTAAAATACTACAGAGGAAGTTCTTTTCTTTTAGAATTTCCTTTCTGTCTGACCACAGTGCTCTCTGCTGACACCTCTGTCCATGTCAGGAACTGTCTGGAGCAGAAGCATATTCCAATAGCAAACCTATCCTGCTCTGGACAGTTCCTGACATGGACAGATGTGTCAGCAGAGAGCACTGTGGTCAGACAGAAAGGAAATTCTAAAAGAAAAGAGATACCTCTAGAGCATACAGCAGTTTAAAAGTACTGGAAGGATTAAGATTTTTAAATGGAAGTAATTTACAAATCTGTTAAACTTTCTGGCACCAGTTGATTTAAAAAAAAAATCTAGTTTTCCACTGGAGTACCACTTTAACCTCTTAAGGACCCCGCATCATATCGCGGCGGGCCCGGCGTCATAGTGAAGTCGGAACCCGCCTCTAACAGCGCAGTGCCGCGCGCTATTAACCCTTTAGCCACGCGCTCAAAGCTGAGCCGCGCAGCTAAAAACAAAAGTAAAAGTGCCCGGCTAGCTCAGGGAGCTGTTCGGGATCATCGCGGTATAATGTCGGCATCCCGAACAGCTGTAGCACAGGAGGAGGTCTTCTTACCTTCTCCTGTGCTGTCCGATCGCCGAATGAATGCTTCAAGCCTGAGATCCAGACTTGAGCATCCAATCGCCGAAAACACTGATTGATCCATTCCTATGGAGATGCATCAATCAGTGGTAAAGATCAGTTAATGCAATGTTATAGCCTGCCCTGTAGGAGCTATAATATTGCATAAGAAAAGTGTAAAAAAAAAAAATCATTAACCCTTTCAATTATCCCTTCCCCTAATAAAAGTTTGAATCACCCGGCATTTCCAAGAATAAAAAAAACAGTGTAAATAAAAATAAACATATGTGGTATCATCGCGTGCGGAAATGTCCGAATTATAAAAATATACTGCTTTTTAAACCGCACATTCAATGGCGTATGCGCAAAAAAATTCCAAAGTCCAAAATAGCGCATTTTTGATCACTTTTTATACCACAAAAAAGTGAATAAAAAGTGATCAATAAGTCTGATCAGAACAAAAATGATACAGCTAAAAACTTCAGATCACGGTGCAAAAAAAATAGCTCTCATAGCACCCTGAACACAGAAAAATAAAAAAGTTATAGGGGTCAGAAGATGACCATTTTAAACGTATAAATGTTCCTGCATGTAGTCAGGATTTTTTTCTGAAGTGATACAAAATCAAACCTATACAAGTAGGGTATCATTTTAACCGTATGGACCTACAGAATAAAGATAAGGTGTAATTTTTGCCAAAAAATGTACTGCGTAAAAACGGAAGCCCCCAAAACTTACAAAATAGAGGTTTTTTTTCATCAATTTTGTCGCACATTGATTTTTTTTCCCGTTTCACCGTAGATGTTTGGGTAAAATGACTAATGTCATTACAAAGAAGAATTAGTGATGCAAAAAATAAGCCATCATATAGAATTTTAGGTAAAAATTTTAGAGTTATGATTTTTTTAAGTTAAGGAGGAAAAATTGAAAATGAAAAAACGGAAAAAGCCCGGGTCCTTAAGGGGTTAATGGAATGAGTAACCTCGTCTTTACAGAGAATTGCAGTGACCATACAGTGTGAGAAGAAATGGTAAAATATTGTCAGAAGGTTCCTCAGTAAGATTGTAAGAAAGCTCGGCTAACATCTTAAAGGTGTACTCCGGCCCTGAGACATCTTATACCCTATCCAAAGGATAGGGGATATGATGTCTCCCCATGGGGGTCCCGCCGCTGGGGACCCCCGCAATCTTGTATTCGCCACCCACCTGTTTGAGCTGCACACAGCGGTGCCAGCTCACAAACAGCCGGGTGGCGACCACGGGCCAAAGTATGAAGACCACCCCCCCCCCCCCCCCGCCTCCGTGTGATGTCACCCCCCGCCCCCCGTATGCAAGTCTATGGAATGGGGGGGTAGAGGAGTGTACATCGGTGACAGAGGGGGGATGGCCAAGGTGGACATGGATGACAGGAGGGACAGAGGGGTGATTAGGGTGGAGGGACAATGGTGACAGATGTAGACTGGGGGGTGGTCAGAGGGGTGGATGGGGGGGGGGGGGACATGTGTTGCAGAGGAATGGACAGAGGTGGCCAAGGTGGACATGGATGACAGGATGGTGGACACGGGAGATATGGGGGTGAACAGGGATAACAGGGGAGGACAAGGATGACAAGGGGGATAAAAGAGGGGTGACAAAGGGATAGAGGGGTGAATAGGGGGGTGGACATGTGTTACAGGGGGGTGGACAGGGAGGGGTGGACATGGGTGACAGGGATAGACAGGGGGTGGACATGGATGACAGGGGTGAGGGGGGGGTGGACGGGGTTAAGAAGGGGTAACAGAGGGTACGAAAGGGTACAGTACCTTTTGCCATTTTTCTTCACTACACTGGCACAGTAATCAGGCGCAGCTTCCACCTTCCTCCCCTCTCCGGCAGGGCAGCGACTCAGGGCTCCGACAGGGCACTCACTCACTGGGACGCTGGGGGGGCGGAGGGGGACGCTGGGGCACGGGTCATTACACCGGCACGGTAATCCGGCAGAGCACCGCCAGTGCACTCACTCACTGGGCCGCTGGGGGGGAGGGGGATGCTGGGGCACGGGTCACTACACCGGCATGGTAATCCGGCAGAGCACCGCCAGTGCACTCACTCACTGGGACGCTGGGAATGGGAGGGGGGTGGACGCTGGGGCACGGGTCATTACACCGGCACGGTAATCCGGCAGAGCACCGCCAGTGCACTCACTCACTGGGCCGCTAGGGGGGGAGGGGGATGCTGGGGCACGGGGCACTACACCGGCACGGTAATCCGGCAGAGCACCGCCAGTGCACTCACTCACTGGGCCGCAGGGTGAGAGGAATGCAGGGGGTTGCGATATGTGTGCACGCACAGCAAAGCGCACACATACTTCCCTTCCCCCCTGCGGCGCCATAAATTTCAGACGCGCAGGCCAGGCTGGTGAATAAAAAAATAAAATATTTGCCTTCAAAATCCCGCGGCACCCCAGTTGGAAATCACTGCTCTAGATAGTCTGTATACGATATCCGAACCAAAGTAGCTTATGTTGTAACAAGTTACTTCCTACTCACATGTATTGTTCTACTATAGTCAATTAACTAATAAGCTTGTAATGCTTTCTTACTAATGATATCTAATTGATATTCATTTATATATATCATTGTGTTTGTGAGGCTTCTTCCACCCTACAAAATTCTCAGTTTTTAAACATCCGTACGAAGTTCCTTCTGAAAATCAGCTGAAAACGTCAGTTACAAAATCCTATACTGTCGTTAGAAAATCCCTTCATAGTCTATGGGGTTTTTCTAATAGCCGTTTTAACCCGTTATAGCCCGTTATTAATAACGGCCGTTATTTTGTGACGGAAGATAGACACGGGAGAAATAGTTCATGAACCTGCATATCTTTATAATACCTGTCAGGGCCGCAGGCTGGGCCGTCCTCCTGCCCTGTACAGTAACACGGGCCGGACTGGCCTATTTGTCAACCAGGAAATATCCCATTTCAGCCGCTTACCCTGTGGGCCAGGCTGGATAAGAGCAAGCACCGCTACGCGCGTAATGACGCTCGGTCACGTCACGCTCCCAGAACTCAAGGGCCTACGTTCTGACGCCGGCCCTAGGTATTCTGAGAGTGTGACGTGACCGAGCATCATTACGCGTGTAGCTGTGCTTGCTCTTATCTAGGGGAAGGTGCTGCCCTGAATCCCCGGCAACTAAAAAGGTACCAGCCGGGGGTGGGGGTTGTCTAATCAGGGGGTTCTACCTACCTACTGGGGGGGGGGTCTAATCTGGGGGTACAAACTGCCCACTGGGGAGTTCATCTGGGGGGACTACCTGCCTACTTGTGGGTTAATCTGGTGGTACTACCTGCCTACTGCGGGAGGGGGGGGGTGTTAATCTGGGGGTACTACCTGTCTACTGGGGGGGGGTCTAATCTGAGGGTACTACCTGTCTACTGGGGGAGGGGTCTAATTTGGGGGTACTACCTGTCTACTGGGGGGGTGTAATTTGGGGCTACTACCTGTCTAATTTGGGGGTACTACCTGCCTAATGATAATTTTTCATAATTAATATTTTTATGACCATATTTCATAATTTTAACCCCTTAAGGACCGAGGTGATTTTGGCCTTAACCTCTTCAGGACATAGGGCGTATGGATACGCCCTGCATCCCGAGTCCTTAAGGACCGAAGGCGTATCCATACGCCCGTGGGAATTCCGGCCCCCACCGCTAGCCGGTTGGGGACCGGAGACGGATGCCTGCTGAAATCGTTCAGCAGGCATCCCGGCATATCGCCCAGGGGGGTCATTATGCCCCCCCATGTCGGCGATCGCCGCAGATCGCTGGACAATTCAGTCCAGCGATCTGCGGCGATTCCGGGTCAATCGGGTCTCCAGTGACCCGATGACCCGGAATTACTGGCTGTTCGGGGCCGTCTCTGACGGCCCCGAACAGCCAGAGCCTGCAGGGGTGAGGTGGCACTGGTGCCACCTCACGATCGCCCTGATTCGTCGGCCGGATTACCGGCCGACCAATCAGGGCGCCTGCTGCGGGTGTCACTCCCGCACCCGCTCCGCCCCTCTTCTGGAGGACGTGAGCGGGTGCGGGACGGGCACCCCGGGTGCTGGGGACCCCGATCCCCGGCGTTAATGTTGGGATCGTGGCCCCAGGAGCAGCGGCGGCGGCGGGACTGACCTGCAGCGTCTGGATCGTTGGAGGTGAGTGACAGCCTCCTGCTGTTGCTTAGCAACAGCTCCCAGCCTGCAAAAAGGGCATGCTGGGAGCTGTAGTTATGCAACAGCAGGAGGCAGACCACCACAACTCCCAGCATTCCCTTATGGGCATGCTGGGACTTATGGTTTTGCAACAGCTGGAGGCACATTCTTTCTATGGAAAAGTGTACCTTCAGCTGTTGTATAACTACAACTCCCAGCTTGCACAAACAGCTAAAGTGCATGCTGGGAGTTGTAGTGGTGCATCTGCTGGTTGCATAACTACAACTCCCAGCATGCCCGTTGGCTGTCGGTGACTGCTGAGAGTTGTAGTTTTGCAACAGCTGAAGGCACACTGGTTGGGAAACTCAGAGTTTTTTTTTACCTAACTCAGTGTTTCACGACCGGTGTGCCTCCAGCTGTTGCAAACTACAACTCTCAGCAGTCACCGTACACCATGCACCGTACATGCTGGGAGTTGTAGTTTTGCAACAGCTGGAGGCACACTGGTTGTGAAACACTGAGTTAGGTCACAAACTCAGTGATACATAACCAGTGTGCCTACAGTTGTTGCAAAACTGCAACTCTCAGCAGTCACCAACAGCCAACGGGCATGCTGGGAGTTGTAGTTATGCAACAGCTGGATGTCTCCCCAATGTGAACGTACAGGGTACACTCACATGGGCGGAGGATTACAGTAAGTATCTGGCTGCAAATTTGAGCTGCCGCAAACTTTCTGCTGCAGCTCAAATTGCCAGCGAGAAACTACTGTGAACCCCCGCCCGTGCGACTGTACCCTAAAAACACTACACTACACTAACACAAAAAATAAAATAAAAAGTAAAAAACACTACATATACACATACCCCTACACATCCCCCCTCCCCTCCCCAATAAAAATGAAAAACGTCTGGTACGCCACTGTTTCCAGAACGGAGCCTCCAGCTGTTGCAAAACAACTACCAGTATTGTCGGACAGCCTTTGACTGTCCAGGCATGCTGGGAGTTTTGCAACAGCTGGAGGCACCCTGTTTGGGAATCACTGGCGTAGAATACCCCTATGTCCACCCCTATGCAATCCCTAATTTAGGCCTCAAATGCGCATGGCGCTCTCACTTTGGAGGCCTGTCGTATTTCAAGGCAACAGTTTAGGGTCACATATGGGGTATCGCCGTACTCGGGAGAAATTGTGTTACAAATTTTGGGGGGTATTTTCTGCTTTTACCCTTTTTAAAAATGTAACATTTTTGGGAAAACAAGCATTTTAGGTAAAAAAAATTTTTTTTTTTTACATATGCAAAAGTTGTGAAACACCTGTGGGGTATAAAGGTTCACTTAACCCCTTGTTATGTTCCCCGAGGGGTCTAGTTTCCAAAATGGTATGCCATGTGTTTTTTTTTTGCTGTCCTGGCACCATAGGGGCTTCCTAAATGCGGCATGCCCACAGAGAAAAATTTGCGTTCAAAAAGCCAAATGTGACTCCTTCTCTTCCGAGACCTGTAGTGCGCCAGCAGAGCACTTTTCACCCCCATATGGGGTGTTTTCTGAATCGGGAGAAATTGGGCTTCAAACTTTTAGGGGTATTTTCTGCTATTACCCTTTTTAAAAATAAAAATTTTTTGGGAAAACAAGCATTTTAGGTAAAATTTTTTTTTTTTTTTTACATTTGCAAAAGTCGTGAAACACCTGTGGGGTATTAAGGTTCACTTTATCCCATGTTACATTCCCCGAGGGGTCTAGTTTCCAAAATGGTATGCCATGTGTTTTTTTTTTGCTGTTCTGGCACCATAAGGGCTTCCTAAAGGTAACATGCCCCCCAAAAACCATTTCAGAAAAACGTACTCTCCAAAATCCCCTTGTCGCTCCTTCCCTTCTGAGCCCTCTACTGCGCCCGCCGAACACTTAGACATATGAGGTATGTGCTTACTCGAGAGAAATTGGGCTACAAATACAAGTAAACATTTTGTCCTTTTACCCCTTGTAAAAATTCAAAAATTGGGTCTACAAGAACATGTGAGTGTAAAAAATGAAGATTGTGAATTTTCTCCTTCACTTTGCTGCTATTCGTGTGAAACACCTAAAGGGTTAAAACGCTGACTGAATGTCATTTTGAATACTTTGGGGGGTGTAGTTTTTATAATGGGGTCATTTATGGGGTATTTCTAATATGAAGACCCTTCAAATCCACTTCAAACCTGAACTGGTCCCTGAAAAATACTGAGTTTGAAAATTTTGTGAAAAATCGGAAAATTGCTGCTGACCGTTGAAGCCCTCTGGTGTCTTCCAAAAGTAAAAACATGTCAATTTTATGATGCAAACATAAAGTAGACATATTGTATATGTGAACCAAAAAAAATGTATTCGTAATATCCATTTTCCTTACAAGCAGAGAGCTTCAAAGTTAGAAAAATGCTAAATTTTCAAATTTTTCATCAAATTTACGGATTTTTCACCAAGAAAGGATGCAAGTATGGACAAAAATTTACCACTATGTTAAAGTAGAATATGTCACGAAAAAACAATCTCGGAATCAGAAGGATAACTAAAAGCATTCCAGAGTTATTAATGTTTAAAGTGACAGTGGTCAGATGTGCAAAAAATGCTCCGGTCCTTAAGGCCAAAATGGGCTCCGTCCTGAAGGGGTTAAGGACCAGAGCATTTTTTGCAGATCTGACCACTGTCACTTTAACCCCTTAAGGACTCAGCATTTTTCCGTTTTTGCATTTTCATTTTTTCCTCATCACCTTCTAAAAATCATAACACTTTCAATTTTGCACCTATTCAATTTTTTGTGCCACCAATTCTACTATGCAGTGACATTAGTTATGTTACCAAAAAATCCACGGCGAAACGGCGAAATCATTGTGCGACAAAATTGAAGAAAAAATTTCCTTTTGTAAATTTTGGGGGCTTCCGTTTCTACGCAGTGCATTTTTTGGTAAAAATAACACATCATTTTTATTCTGTAGGTCCATACGGTTAAAATGATACCCTACTTATATAGGTTGGATATTGTATTACTTCGGAAAAAAATCATAACTACATCATGCAGGAAAATTTATATGTTAAAAATTCTCATCTTCTAACCCCTATAACTTTTTTAGTTTTCTGCATACAGGCCGGTATGAGGACTCATTTTTTGCGCCGTGTTCTGAAGTTTTTATCGGTACCATGTTTGTATTAATTTTTTCATGATATAAGAAGTGACCAAAAATACACTATTTTGGACTTTGGAATATTTTTTGCGTGTAAGCCATTGAACGAGCGATTTAATTAACAATATATTTTTATAGTTCGGACATTTTCGCACGCAGCGATACCACATATGTTTATTTCGTTTTTTTTTATGGGAAAAGGGGTCAAACTTTTATTAGGGAAGGAGTTAAAGGGGTACTCTGGTGAAAACCTTTTTTCTTTTAAATCAACTGGTGGCAGAAAGTTAAACATATTTGTAAATTACTACTTTTAAATTTTTTTTAATCCTTCCTGTACTTCCTGATGACATCACGAGCACAGTTCTCTCTGCTGACGTTATTATAATAATAATAACACTTTATTTATTGTTGTCCTTAGTGGGATTTGAATCCAAGTCTCCAGCACTGCAAGGCAGCATGGTTGCTAAAACGGACACAGATGTCAGCAGAGAGCACTGTCTTCATGATGTCATCAGTGTTCCAAAAAAAAGGAATTTCCTCTGTAGCATTCAGCAGCTAATAAGTACTGGAAGGATTAAGATTTTTTTAATAGAAGTAATTTACAAATATGTTTAACTTTCTGCCACCAGTTGATTTAAAAGAAAAAAGATTTTCACCAGAGTACCCCTTTTAAATGACCTTTGTTAACTTCTTTTTTTCACTTTTTTTTACAGTGTTATAGCTCCCATAGGGACCTATAACACTGCACACACTGATCTCCTATGCAGATCCCTGCAAAGCCATAGCTTTGCACGGATCAGTGAGATAGGGGCTCGATTGCTCAAGCCTGTAGCTCAGGCTTGGAGCAATCAATCGACGATCGGACGCCGCGGAGAGAGGTAAGGAGACCTCCGCCTGCGTCCCAGCTGATCGGAACATAGCAATTTTATCGCGATGTCCCGATCAGCCCTAGTGTGCTGCCGGGAAGCGTTTACTTTCATTTTCAGACGCGGCTTCAATTTTGATCGCCGCGTCTGAAGGGTTAACAGCGTGTGGCACAACGATCGATGCTGCGCGCTGTTAGCCCAGGGTCCCGGCTATGATTAGCAGCCGGGACCGACACGGTGTGACCCCGTTTTTCACACCGGGCTACGCCCTGAGTCCTTAAGAGGTTAAGCATTAATTACTCTGGGATGCTTGTACTTATGAATTTGATTCAGAGATTGTTTTTTCGTGACAAATTCAACTTTATCCTAGTTGTAAATTTTTGTCGATTCTTGCATCATTTCTTTGTGAAAAATTCAAAAATTTTATGAAAAATTAGAAAAGTTTGCATTTTTCTAACTTTGAAGCTCTCTGCTTGTAAGGAAAATAAGCATCTCAAATAAATTATATATTGATTCACATATACAATATGTCTACTTTATGTTTGCATCATACGGGAGATATCTTTATATTATTATATTATATACAATATAATATGTTTTCATCATAAAGTTGACATGTTTTTACTTTGGAAGACATGAGAGGGCTTCAGAGTTCAGCATCAATTTTCCAGTTTTTCACAAAATTTTCAAAATCGGAATTTTTCACAGACCATGTCAGTTTTGAAGTGGATATGAAGGGTCTTCATATTAGAAATACCCCACAAATGACCCCATTATAAAAACTGCACCCCTCTAAGTATTCTAAATGACATTCAGAATGTTTGTTTACCCTTTAGGTGTTTCACAGGAATAGCAGCAAAGTGAAGGAGAAAATTCAAAATCTCAATTTTTTACACTAACCTGTTCTTGTAGACCCAGTGTTTGAATTTTAACAAGGGGTAAAAGGAGAGAAATCCCCCCAAATGTGTAACCCAATTTCTCTCGAGTAAGGAAATACCTCATATGTGTATGTCAAGTGTTCGGAGGGCGCAGTAGAGGGCTCAGAAGGGAAGGAGCGACAATGGGTTTTTGCAGAGTGAGTTTTTCTGAAAGGATTTTTGGGGGGCATGTCACATTTAGGAAGCCCCTATGGTGCCAGAACAGCTGAAAAGCCCCCACATGGCATACTATTTTGGAAACTACACCCCTCAAGGTACATAATAAGGGCAGGGGTTTATGTAACAAGGGCAGGGGTTTACAGCAAGGAAACTTGCTGTAAACACCTGCCCATGTGAATGTACATTCACATGGGGGACGGGCAAAACTACAACTCCCAGCATGCCCTTTGGCTGTCCGATCATGCTGGGGGTTGTAGTTATGCAACAGCTGGAGGCACACTGGTTGCAAAACACAGTTTGTTACTTAACTCAGTGTTTCGCAACCCATGTGTCTCCAGCTGTTGCTAAACTACAACTCCCAGCATGCATGGTCTGTCAGTGCATGCTGGGAGTTATAGTTTTGCAACAGCTGGAGGCAAACAGGTTGGGAAACACTGAGTTAGGAAACAGACAATGCTTCCCAACTAGTGTGCCTCCAGTTGTTGCAAAACTACAACTCCAAGCATGCCCAGACAGTCTAGGCATGCTGAAAGTTGTAGTTCTGTAACATCTGGAAGAGCACAGATTGGAGACCAGTGCACAGTGGTCTCCAAACTGTGGCCCTCCAGATGTTGCAAAACTACAACTCCCAGCATGCCCAGACAGCCAAAGGCTGGGCATGCTGTGAGTTGTAGTTTTAAAACTCCTAGAAGCAACAGTGAAGATCACATTACAGCGATCTTCACTGCTGCATCTGATGCCACAGCTGCCTCCTCCACTTGTGCCTGCCGCCGGTCCCAGGTATGTGCCGTGGGCCACCCCATCACCCCCCCCCCCCCACAGCACTCATCATCCCCCGCTCTGCCCGACTTCTAGGAACGGGCAGACTGAGGGAAATGAACTTTAAACCCCCCCCCCCCCCCCCAGTCAGCTGAGACACCCCCCCCCCAGTCAGCTGACACACTGTGATTGGTCCACAGGGACCAATCACAGGGATTGCTGACTAGGACCATCCACAGATGGTCCTGGGGGAGGCTTGCAGAAGTTGTCTCCTGCTGGTAACAGCGGGACTTCTGCCAGCTAACCCATGCGATGCCGCGCATCGCCGGGTTAACTGAATGCCTTTTATAAACGGCGGAATGCGCGAAGGACCTGCCCAATCGGCCGTTTATATAAGGCATTCTGTGGGAAGGGGTTAGTTGAGTTATTACCGTACGACAAAGTGCTCCACCAATCAGAGGCTGAGCAGTGCTATTGGCTGTCTGGGCATGCTGGGAGTTGTAGTTATGTGAAACCATATTCAACTGCGGCTCTTCATACATTTGGGGCACCTTACTCCGAGATATTTTTGTTTCTCACTGACATATAAAACACTGATTTATAATAAATTCCCTACTTTGTCTATTATAACAATAATTACAACTATTGGAATATTTGTCTAATAAAAATGTTTATTCATCTTTTCCAGTGTTCATACATACAGGTTGGTGGTGAATACCCATAGTATACTGGCGATGATGGTAATGACACCTTTAATCTCGGGGATATTGACAATTAGGATGGCAACGGTGACCCGTCCCAGGAACTGTCTGACCGAGTTAATATAGTCCATCGGTCCGGTGATGCTGGTCACTATCCCCCTTGGCATAACCCACGTCAGAAGCTGGAGTGTGATGGCGATCCAGGTGAGCCTGTCACTGAAGAAGCCGATCCAGCTGATGGCGGTGGGGTTACAGATCACGTAAAGAAGCTCTATAGTGCTGTTGGTGGTAATCCAGGTCACAAACTCATTGACTGGGTTCATCCAGGCAAGCAGGGAGCTGCTGGTGATGGTGGGGATCCAGAAGATCAAGTCAGTGGTGGTGTCTATCCAGGACAGCAGGTCACTGATGATAGTAGCAAACGAGATCAGGTCGTCAACAGCATCTATGAACCGGTCCAGCAGGTTGTTATCGATGGGAATATAGCATAGCAGGCAGATGATCATGTCACCATAAGTGCTGATCCAGCCAAGATAGTTTTTGATGATGGCCGCCCCGCTCTGCAGGTTGTTGGTAATGGAATCCCAGTTGATCGCGTCGTTGCTGGCAGTGGTGTCATTACTCCCCAGGACAGGGGTGATCTTTCTGATCCTGGTCCTGGTCCAGATGGGACACTTCATGTCGCTGCTGGCAGAGGTTTGATTACTCACCAGGACAGGGGTGATCTTTCTGATCCTGGTCCTCGTCCAGATGGGACACTTCATGTCGCTGCTGGTAGTATTCAAGCTGGGCAGATCTCTGATGGTATCGTTCTGCCCTTGCAGGTGGCTGGAGGTGATATTCCGGCTCGGTTGGTTGCTGGTGATTTCAAACCAGAAACTCGGGCCGGTGGTGAAGAGGGAACCCAGGAGGATGGTAACTGTCCAGCACATGCTACAGGCCAAATTGACCTCATCCCTGCTGATGTGGTCCCCTCGAATCATGATAAAATAAAATAAAAAGCGCAAGGAAACAATATAGAAACACTAGTGCTCGCTAGATTGCAGTCCTCAGAGTAAGGCCTCTGGGGCTCTGCACCTCTTTTTCCAGCTATCACCATTTGTGAAGTCACATGTGTGATGTCATACGGAATGTCACTGCTCTGAGGACAGGTGTAAACATGGACATTTACATCCATTTGTTTTATAGGGTGAAATAAGCTTTTTATTATTAAATAAAGGTATAGAAAACTCGGGGTATAGGGTGTTTTTTTTTGGGGGGGGCGGTGACTTTAAACGGAGGACTGGGTATTTGGGTGGGAACGAACATCACTTTATAACATAGACAAACAAATATAACATAATATACAAATATAAATACAAATATTAATAAAATTCTGACAAAGTCCAACGTTATCTACAGATTTGGGTAGTCTGGCAGGAGGATTCCTCATTTTTGAGAATAGGAGGAGGAGGAAAGTGATGGTGGGGGAAGAATACACAGCTCCCGAATTGATCAGAACACTACAGCTCTGCTTCA
Organism: Hyla sarda; assembly: GCF_029499605.1. Classification (NCBI taxonomy): domain Eukaryota; kingdom Metazoa; phylum Chordata; class Amphibia; order Anura; family Hylidae; genus Hyla; species Hyla sarda. Next base: position 157,976 of record NW_026610782.1, read on the forward strand.
TTGGGAGTAGTCACCAGCACCCCAACCACCATGTTTCTTTTTTTCCCCTATATATTGCAACTTATTCCTTCTGCATATATACCTACAAACGCCAAAAGCGTAACCCCGACACCAAATAAAGTACAAATCGATGTATGAAAATGTATATTTTTTTTTATTAATAAAAGAACATGATTCTAAAAATGTACATAATAGACTAAATAAAATAAATATATATCAATATATGTTAAAACATTTGGCTGCAAATAATGGCTACAGGTTCGGAATTTATATAATAGTGACCCAATAGAAAAGGAATAACACACCTGTCCAAATAGTAAGCCGCTGGGTCGGAAGTGACATTGGACACCGCGGCACTCGTGTGATGGAGCACGCAACGCGCATTCACATTATAGAGTGGGTTCGGCAACGAAAACATGGCCACAGTCACTCATACTGCGCATGCGTGCACAAAAAAATTCTAGGGGGAAAGACAGATCGCTGCTAATGGAGGGATATACAAAATAAGTTGAACATCGGACCCAGGGCTAAATAATACAAAGAATGAAAATATATAGTGGGAGAACTGACTGTGAAGGCAATAACATGGCTATAAATAATGCATATACATTTGAGATAATAGCAATAATGATTTATAATAATCCAGGGGCATATGAAAGCATAAAAAAAATTACAAGGATGTGATAACATGCATAATGGTAAAACAAATACCGTAAATAGCGCATGCAACATATACAAAAATGAGAAAAATATTTTTGTAAAAAAATATATTTGTAGAAGTGTATACCGTATTTTTCGCCCTATAGTACGCACCGGTATATAAGACGCACCCAATTTTAAAGGCGCAAAATCTAGAAAAAAAAAATTCTGAACCCAACAGTTATCTTCAACCTGCGGACCTCCAGATGTTGCAAAACAACAACTCCCAGCATGCCCGGACAGCCGTTGGCTGTCCGGGCATGCTGGGAGTTGTAGTTTTGCATCAACTGGAGGTCCGCAGGTTGAAGACCACTGGATAGGAGGTAATACTCACGTGTCCCTGCCGCTCCGGACCCGTCACCGCTGCCCTGGATGTCGCTCCTTCGCTGTCGCCGCGTCCCCGTGGTATCCCCGACGCTCCGGACGTCTTCTTCCCTGGGATCCACACTCTCCGTCGCCGTCATCATCACGCGATCGGTGATGTCCTGTATTAGCCGCGGGTCCCGGCCGTTGATGGCCACCGGTACCGCCGCGATAGGTGTGTGTATTCGCCGTGTAAGACGCACCAACTTTCCCCCCCCCCCCCCCCCCAGTTTTGGAGAATAAAAAGTGCGTCTTATACGGCGAAAAATACGGTAAATGAATCTTGATTAGTGTGCAGGAATGATGTATACTAAATCCAAATGGATAGGAGCAGTGCCTGAAGAGTGCAGGAATATATAGAGCATGCAATACAATACATACATATACAAAAGATATAAAAAGTGCAGAGATATAGTGCATATAGTACAATGCATATATATATATATATATAGATAGATAGATACATAGATATACACAAAACATGCATAATATAAAAGGATCCTGCATGTCAGAGGCCATATGCCCAGCAGAGGTGAGTGGATTAGGCATGTTAGGGTCTCATCCGACAAGAGGCCACCTCCGTGTGGTGGATGGGGACACGTTTTGATCAAAAAGTGCGCTAAGAGCCTCGATTTTTTTGACAAAGAGAGCTGCTGCTGCAACCTTATTTTTTGTATACTTTATATACGGTACATACTACTGAAATTATATTGTTCAGAAAATGGTGTAAATCTTTTTTATTGAGTAACGAAAACTGAGATTGGAAACCTTTTCAAAAATGTCTTTTATTTCTTTCCTATTAAAAATTATATTAAAAAAAACCTCTACACAAAAAATGTATATAAACTATATACTCATTATCGACCGCCAGTTTATAGAATCATTGGGGGAGATTTCTCATTAGGGTCTGTTGTAGACACAGATCTGCCCCTTTACACAATTTACAAAAGTTGTGCACGTCGTTTGATAAATTTTGCGCAAATATATAACCCCTCCCCCCCTGGCTCTACCGTGCACGCCTTCTCTACCTCCACGGCACTGCTCACATAGCTAGAAGTGCTGGAGCAGCAGTGTGCGCTAAATATTTATAAAGTACACAGAGGGTAGATTCTCAAAGAATTTTGCGGCACAAAAAAATCAATTTTGCGCCAAAATTTTGGCGCAAAAAGTATTGAACACATTTCAAAGAGCTTTGTGCCGCGGTTTACACCATTCACGTCAGTTTTGTAAAAGTGGGCGTGTCCACGTATATTTTCTGCTTTACATGATGGGCACTAGGTCTTCTCCAGGAAACTATAGACCGGTAAGTCTAACGTGCATTGTGGGTAAATTGTTTGAAGGATTTATACGGGATTACATACAGGAATACATAGGGGATAATTGTATTATAAGTGATAGCCAGCATGGGTTTCCTAAGGATAGAAGTTGTCAAACCAATCTAATTTGCTTTTATGAAGAGGTGAGTAGAAGCCTTGACAGAGGAATGGCTGTGGATATAGTGTTTCTGGATTTTGCTAAAGCGTTTGATACTGTCCCTCACAGACGTCTGACAGGTAAGTTAAGGTCTTTGGGTTTGGAAATTTTAGTTTGTAACTGGATTGAACACTGGCTCATGGATCGTACCCAGAGAGTGGTGGTCAATGATTCGTACTCTGATTGGTCCCCGGTTATTAGTGGTGTACCCCAAGGTTCTGTACTGGGACCGCTGTTGTTTAATTTATTTATCAATGATATAGAGGATGGTATTAACAGCTCTTTTTCTATCTTTGCAGATGACACAAAGCTTTGTAGCACGGTACAGTCTATAGAGGATGTGCATAAGTTACAAGATGACTTGGATAGACTAAGTGTCTGGGCCTCCACTTGGCAAATGAGGTTCAATGTGGATAAATGTAAAGTTATGCATCTGGGTACTAATAACCTGCATGCATCGTATGTCTTAGGGGGGATTAAACTGTCAGAGTCACTGGTAGAGAAGGATCTGGGTGTACTTGTAGATCACAGACTACAGAATAGCATGCAATGTCAGGCTGCTGCTTCCAAAGCCAGCAGGATATTGTCATGTATCAAAAGAGGCATGGACTCAAGGGACAGGGACATAATACTCCCCCTTTATAAAGCATTGGTACGGCCTCACCTGGAATATGCTGTTCAGTTTTGGTCGCCTGTACATAAAAGGGACACTGTGGAGCTGGAAAGGGTGCAGAGACGCGCGACTAAACTAATATGGGGCATGGAACATCTTAGCTATGAGGAGCGATTAAAGGAGTTACAATTGTTTAGTCTTGAGAAGAGACGTCTAAGGGGGATATGATAAACGTATATAAGTATATTAATGGCCCATACAAAAAATATGGAGAAAAACTGTTCCAGGTTAACCCCCCCCCCCCCCCAAAGGACGAGGGGGCACTCCCTCCGTCTGGAGAAGAAAAGGTTTAGTCTCAAGGGGCGACACGCCTTCTTTACCATAAGAATTGTGAACTTATGGAACAGTCTACCTCAGGAACTGGTCACAGCAGGAAAAATTAACAGCTTTAACCTCCCTGGCGGTATGATTCTGTCTTGAAATGTGTACCAAAAGCGGTACAATTTTTTTTAACTGAATTTCACATCTCCCTCCGCCCATTTCACATCTCCCCGTCACATTCCCCTCTCCCTTGTCACATCCCCCGTCACATTCTCCCCCCTCCTTGTCACATTCTCCCCCCTCCTTGTCACATTCCCCCCCTTGTCACATTATCCCCCTTCATGTTACATTCCCCTCCCCCTGTCACATCCCCCCCTTGTCACATCCCCCCTTCATGTCACATCCCCCCTGTCACATTCCCCCCCTTGTCACATTCCCCCCCTCTCACATTCCCCCCTTTGTCACATTCATCCCCTGTCACATTCCCCCCTTGTCACATTCCCCCCCTGTCACATTCCCCCCCTGTCACATTCCCCCCTTGTCACATTCCCCCCTTTGTCACATTCATCCCCTGTCACATTCCCCCCTTGTCACATTCCCCCCTTTGTCACATTCATCCCCTGTCACATTCCCCCCTTGTCACATTCCCCCCCTGTCACATTCCCCCCTTTGTCACATTCCCCCCTGTCACATTCCCCCCCTGTCACATTCCCCCCCTGTCACATTCCCCCCTTGTCACATTCCCCCCCTTGTCACATTCCCCCCCTGTCACATTCCCCCTCTGTCACATTCCCCCCTTGTCACATTCCCCCCTTTGTCACATTCATCCCCCCTTCTCACCTTGTCCTGCAGCAAATACACTAGGTTTGCCGGCAGATTTCATACCTAGTGTATCTGCTGCAGAACAAGCCCTTTCCCCTTCAGCCAATCACAGGCTTTACACCACTGCGGCCTGTGATTGGCTGAAAAGTGAAAGGTCCTAGAAGATGAATAGTGAAGAGAGGACACCCCGGACCGCACGGAGGGGAACGACATCTGCAGGGACCGGGACTAGGTGAGCAAAAGGTTTTTTTATTTTACTACTTCTTCCTTTTACACTTAGCTCAGTGAAACTACTACTCCCAGCATGCCCGGACAGCCTTTGGCTGTTCGGGCATGCTGAGAGTTGTAGTTTTGCAACAGCTGGAGGCCCCCTGGTAGGGAAACACTGACTTTTAGTATTTTTCTTTACCTGCTCTGGCCGGCCCCCGCAACGGGAGCCGACCAGAGCAGATAATCGCATGTTTTCCCGGGGGGCCGCATCGCTATATCACATTGCTTTTGCGATATATCTTGCAGCCCGGCCGGGAACTCTGCAATTCTACCCCGAGCGTGACTCGGGGTTACCGATCCTGGCAGGGAAAATTAACCCCGAGTCACGCTCGGGAATACCGCTCAGGAGGTTAAAACAGGATTAGATACATTCCTGGAACAAAATAACATTAATGCTTATGAAGAAATATAAAATCCCATCCCTTCCCCAATATCGTGCCACACCCCTACCCTTCAATTCCCTGGTTGAACTTGATGGACATATGTCTTTTTTCGACCGTACTAACTATGTAACTATGATATTTTCAAAGGGGTGAGAGTCCAGTTTACATAAAAAATTTCATACCGGAAATCACAGAAATTGGGTTGCAGTTTTACTGTTTTTGGGGGGGTTTTTTCTTTGCTTTTGTGGGAAAAGGTGTTATTTAAGTAATTATAAAAAAAAAAAAATTAAAAAAAAACTATTATTGAAAATGGCATTCAAAAAAAAAATATATATATATAGAATTTTTTTTTTTTTTTTATTGGTCACTGCACCTGCACTCACATTTAAGCTCAGAAATGTTTTATTTAACGCACATTGACAGGATTGTGGAGCCGGATGGTACCCAACACGTAGACACTGGCCCTATAGCAACGGCTTTCCGGGACTTCTACTATTCTCTTTATAACATACACCCAACTAACCCCACGCCATTGCCACGCACGCAGGCAATCCAAACTTTCTTGTACCGATTGAATTTACCTACCCTCACCACACTGGAAGGGGAAACATTGCTGGAGCCTTGCACTGCTGAGGAGGTTGAGGCAGTAATAAAGTCCTTCCCCATAGGGAAGAGCCCGGGACCAGATGGCCTGAGCTTACAATACTATAAAAAGTTGGGCACAGTCTTGCTGCCTCGGCTTACTCAGTGGTGCAACGCGTTACTTGGAGGCACCCATTTGCCGCCCCAATCCCTAGAGGCACACATCACTATTCTACCAAAAGAAGGTAAAGACCCTCTACTGTGCTCGAGTTATAGGCCCATTTCACTTTTGAATATGGACCTAAAGATCTGGGCTAAGCTGTTGTCCATGAGACTTCGCCCTCTCCTCCCTGGCCTCATTCATGTGGACCAGACTGGTTTTGTGAAGGGCAGGGAGGGGAAGCATAATGCATTACGAGTCATGCACGCTATTCACTATGCCACACAAAAAAAGATCCCTCTACTCCTTCTCGGCACAGATGCCGAGAAGGCGTTTGATAGGGTAGCGTGGGACTACATGAACAAGGTGTTAACCAAATATCGCATCCCTGATCGCTTCATCCGAGCTATCATGTCCCTATATAGTGAACCCAGCGCACGGGTTAGGGTCAATGGCACTCTTTCTGAACCTTTCCCCATATGTAATGGGACGCGACAAGGGTGCCCCCTATCACCGTCACTGTACGTCCTCGTGATGGAGACTCTTCTCCAGGGCTTGAGGCAGGATGGGGCGATTAGGGGATTGCAAATAGGGGATAGGCCTCATCTTACGGCAGCATTCGCTGACGATCTGCTCATAATGATCACTAATCCTACTGAAGCCCTGCCTCGTGTCCAATGCGTTATTGAAGAGTATGGAACCCTATCCAATTTCAAAGTAAATTATAGTAAGTCGGAGATACTGAACCTCACGATACCCCCTTGTATAGCCTCGAGTCTACAATCTTCCTCGTCTTATAGATGGCCATCTAAACACATCACATACCTGGGCATAGCCCTTCCCTCGTCGCTGAGCAACTTGTTTGACCTTAACTATGTACCCTTACTGACTAAAATGAAGAATAAAATTGACTCCTACAAGTTACCCTTCCTTTCATGGGTGGGGTGACTCAACCTCCTACAGACATACATTGTACCGTCCATACTCTACTTACTGCGCATGGTACCCATAGAACTACCTAAATGGTATCTCCTGCAATGGAAACGGCTCTTTGGGGCTTTCCTTTGGTCAGGGAAGCGCCCACGTTTAGCACATTCCCTTCTTACTAGATCTAAGAGGAGCGGTGGCATAGGTATGCCAGACATTTCTATGCTTTATACAGCTAACCATATTCATAGATGGGTTGAGATCACTACTAGAACTAGCCTACTGGGTAGCTCAGAACTTGAATGCTCACAAATTACTTCTCGAGGCTTTGGGGTGGACCGTCATGTCTGGCTGCCTACGCGCCGCTCCCTCTCGCATGTTAATAATCCCCTGTTGAAAGGTACACTCACTATCAAAAGAGCTTATGATAAAGGCACAACACAAGGAAACCACGGAAAAACACTGATTTCTCCATGCTTTCCAAGTTCTCTGATTCCATATGCAGTTCACCCTGACATGCAAGAGGCGGACGACTTGTGGTCCCATTTTCAACACGTCCCTGTCAAAACCCTATGTGCCCGAAATCAACCACCCACAGTTGAGACACTATCCACAATAGTCCCACACCTTAAAACTAACTTTCTACATCTTCATATGCTCAGGGAGATGTGTGTTGCATTTCTAAAGGTGTATGTCATTGGTGAAAAGCCAACCTGGATAGATAAGTTGATGCAATTCTCACCGAACTGCAAGCCAAAATTTTCCACATTTAATGCCTGTTTGAGAGATGAGAGGCAAACTTCTGACCCGTTGTACTTGAGATCCTGGGAGGAGGAGTTGGGGCGCAAGTTCACGGACCAGGAGAGGAAATCCATTCTAACAGGCTCCCATGGCTTCTCTAGGTGCGTTAAGCTACAAGAAGGTCATTATAAACTAGTAGCCAGATGGTATAGGACGCCCGAGTTATTATATCATTTGGGTCTGAGTGCTTCCCCTGCATGCTGGAGATGCCATGGGGGCGTGGGCTCTTTGTCTCACATTTGGTGGTCATGCCCCAGGATAACGTCTTACTGGAATGAAGTGAATTGCATCATAGATAAGGTGATGGGACGGCATGTCCCTCTCTCACCAGAGGTGGTTCTCTTGGGCTTATCGACTAGGGATTGCACCTTGTCGAAGAGGTCTCTGATTGCACACTTGCTAACTGCAGCCAAGGCATTAGTCCCACTACATTGGTTAGATGAAACACCTCCTACAGTTCAACAATGGATCTCTAAGGTCTCCCAGTTGTGTAGAATGGAGGAGCTCTCCAGTTGGAGTGATCGCTCACATGACAGATACTGGAGTATATGGGCTCCTTGGCTGGGCTTTCGTGATGCTGACACTGCTCTCCCTCTCTCGCATCAGACATAGCAACTGGGTTCCAGCAAATGACCCCATAGACAACCCCCCCACCCCTCTTTCCCAGCCCACCCTTCCCCCCCTCTCCACCTCCTCACCCACGACCAAAAACCTTATATCTATTCTTTATCCTCCACTCGTCTCTCTTTCTCCCTATTTTCTCTTTCTACTGCCTCCCACCTTGGAGAATTCCTACGCCTTTTCATTTCTCCTCTTTCTTTCTTCTCCGTCAATGCTCTAACACATTGTGCTCGTGTTCATTGACCCTACTATGTTCAGTACCATACTCCTATTACAGTTCCACCTAATTAACTGGGCTCCTAGGTGACAACACCTCAGACTTATAGGATGCTTATAGGTATGACTGACCTGTTTTATGTATGTCTTAAGTAGATGTTGGCCAATACTTCTCTTGATAGATTTGTCTTATTGATTTTACAATGATACATCAACACAGGAGCCCAATGGTCCTTTTAAATGTTACCTGGGGCCTAGCCCACACGACCGCTTTATCTTGCTTTTCTCTCTTTTTCTTTCTTCTTGATTAGCATTATGTAATGTACTTCATATTACATTTGTATGTTCTGTTGTATTGCAATATTCGAAAATAAAGAATTGAAAAAAAAAGAAATGTTTTATTTATACAGTTATCACTGGGCACTAGTAACCATGGAATATTTTGTGAGATGTTTCCGCCAGAATTTTCTGTAATGTAAAATTTGGCGCCAAAAAAAAATCCAATGTGGCTGCAAAAAAAAAATTGGGGGTGCGAAAATGAATTTTCACATACTTTCAAAGCAGCACAAGAGATCTTTGAAAATGTATAAGCATGACCACGCACACACTCAACTTGGCTACATACACCTGATCACTCACTCAGCTCTGCTGCATTTACAAAATCACACACTCAGCTCTACTACATATACACAATCACACACTCGGCTCTGCTACATAGACACAATCACACACTCAGCTCTGCTGCATTTACACAATCACACACTCAGCTCTGCTACATACACCTGATCACACACTCAGTTCTGCTGCATATACACAATCACACACTCAACTCCTGCTACATATACACACACACTCAGCTCTACTGCACATACACACACACAAACTCAGCTCTACTGCATATACACACACTCACACTCAGCTCTACTGCATATACACACACACTCAGCTCTGCTGCATATACACACACTCAGCTCTGCTGCATATACACACACTCAGCTCTACTGCATATACACACACTCAGCTCTACTGCATATACACACACTCACACTCAGCTCTACTGCACATACACACACACACACTCAGCTCCTGCTACATATACACACACTCACACTCAGCTCTACTGCATATACACACACACTCAGCTCTACTACATATACACAATCACACATATACATTGGGGGAAATTTATCATTGTTGTAGGTACATGTTTTTTGTAGATTGTTTTGGTTGGTCTAAATTTGGTGCAATTGCAAGGCACATGATAAATTTTGTGCAAAGTTCTAAATCTCCACACAGAGTACACCTGAGCTGCACCTCACAGGAAAAGTGGACATAGGGATTTTGTTCTATTGCTTTGAGGCTTGGATTCCATTGAGGTTTTTTGTTCACCAGCAAAAACGCCAGAAGAACTGTCACAGCTTTTTCCTGCATTTTTTCAGTTTTTCTTGTGTTCTTTTTCTTGCGTTTTTGCTGGTGTGTGGTAACAATCATTTTTGGATCCTGTGGCAATTTTTTTTACTGCCTTCAGGTACCACTCCATGGGTCAGATGCAGAGGGCCCAGTCCAGAGTGTAAGGAGGTGAGGAGTGATATATAGCGTATACAGGGTGCAGAGCATCACTACTTACCTACGCCAGCTGTATAGCATACTGGGGTACATAGTGTACCCATCAGGGATGTGGAAATCCTATCGCCCGACGCCCGGGACAAGTAGTTTTGGGCGCCGGGCAGGTGAATTGTTCAGAGATTTAGCCCTGTATCGGGCGAGCAGGGACAGACAGACTTCCCCCTTATTTTTCTTTAATGTCGGTGTAAGGCGCAGGAGCCGATGGAAGTCTCACACCGGCACTCAGAGTGTATGGAGGGGGCGGTGGCCTCCAGCTGACATAGAGTCCACTTATCTCCCCTCCTGGAGGATGGACGGAGCTCAGAAGACACAGCAGGGTGAGAGAAAGGATGTAGACAGCTCCGTGCACAGCTCTATCCCTCCCCCTCCCCCTGATCTGTCTCCCCAGGACCTAATCCACCACGGGGAGGTTGCTAGTTTGCACAGGGAAAACACAGAGCAGGGGGGAGGGGGAGGACGGAAATCTCACCTCACACCGGCGGTGACTACAGCTCTGATGTCCACTCATGGCCGGATCAGGTGAGGAGGCCGAGAATGCAGGCGGCGGCAGGAAGGGTGGTTGTATATGTATGGTGTGAGTGTATGTGTGATGTGTGTATGTAATGTATGATGGGGGGGCAGCGGCAGGTGTATGTATGATGTGTGCATATGTATGGTGTATATCAGTGTTACCCAACCAGGGTTCCTCCAGCTGTTGCAAAACTACAACTCCCAGCATGCCCTGGGCATGCTGGGAGTTGTAGTTTTGCAACAGCTGGAGGAACCCTGGTTGGGAAACACTGGTGTATATGTATGGTGTGAGTGTATGTGTGATGTGTGTATGATGTCTGTCTGTGTGTGATGTGTATGTAATGTATAATGTGTGTATGGTGTATATGTATGGTGTGAGTGTATGTGTGATGTGTGTATGATGTCTGTCTATGTGTGATGTGTATGTAATGTATAATGTGTGTATGGTGTATATGTATGGTGTGAGTGTATGTGTGATGTGTGTATGATGTCTGTCTGTGTGTGATGTGTATGTAATGTATAATGTGTGTATGGTGTATATGTATGGTGTGAGTGTATGTGTGATGTGTGTATGATGTCTGTCTGTGATGTATGTGTGATGTGTGTATGATGTCTGTCTGTGTGTGATGTGTATCTAATGTATAATGTGTGTATGATGTCTGTGTGTGATGTGTATGTAATGTGTGATGTGTGTATGGTGTATATGTATGGTGTGATGTATGTGTGATGTGTGTATGATGTCTGTCTGTGTGTGATGTGTATGTAATGTATAATGTGTGTATGATGTCTGTGTGTGATGTGTATGTAATGTGTGTATGATGTCTGTGTGATGTGTATGTAATGTAATGTATGATATGTGGGGGGGCAGCAGCAGCAGGCCTATGTATGATGTGTGCATATGTATGGTGTATATGTATGGTGTGAGTGTATGTGTGTATGTAATGTATGATGTGGGGGGGGGGCAGTGGCGGGGGTTGTGTATGGGGATATGGGGGCAGTGGCTGGTGTATGTATGATATGTGTATGCATGAATGTTTTGTATAGGAGCGGACTGTCACGTCGGGCATTAGGGCAGTTGTGCCATCTAATTTTATTTATTTTCAGTGGCACCCGCACTATATTGCACCCCCAGAATCCCGCCCCCTTCATACTCACCCGTCAACCAAGAGCCCCACGGATGCACACAAACACGCCTGAACCAAAACTACAACTCCCAGCATGTTACACCATAACCTAAACTGTAGAACTATAAAGTGTAACATGCTGGGAGTTGTAGTTTTGGTTCGGGTCAGCTGCAGAGCCATAGGCTGCATCAGGGCATGCTGGGTGTTGTAGTTACTAACTGCAATTCCCATTATTCCTTGACACAGCCTATGGCTCTGCAGCTGACACAAACCAAAACTACAACTCCCAGCATGTCCTACAATAACCTTAACTGTCCTACTATACAGTGGAACATGCTGCAACACCCACACAACCATAGGCTGTATCAGGGCATGCTGGGAGTTGTAGTTATCTAGTAACTAAATGCAACTTCCAGCATTTTCTGACACAAAATGCAGCACATAAACTGGAGAAGCAGAACACCCCCCCCCCAGTAACACATAAGTCCCTATTGAGACTGAAAAATAGTGATTAAAATATTTTAAAAAGTGCGTATATATGTGAATAAGCCCCTTTCCTAATAAGTTTCCAATTTTCTTTAAATAAAAATAATGTAGAAAAATAAACATAAGTGATATCGCTGCATGTGGAAATCTCCAGACTATTAAAATATAATGTTAATTAAACCGTATGGTGAACGGTGTAA